>NC_142933.1:106203211-106233211 GCF_046866305.1 Octopus bimaculoides
TGTTTGTTCTGCACTTCACGTAGTTGATCCTTAACGCTTGTTCTTGAGCTGCCCATATGAGTGCTTCTGTCTCTATCTCCAGGTCACTTCTCCTCATCCATAGCCACCGCTCCTCTATATCTGTCTTGGTGTTGGTGACCGTACATTTTTCCCTCCTTGCTTTTTGTTTGTTTGTTTGTTTTTTTTTGTTCGTTTCTTCTTCAAATTTATTATTACACAATTTTCAGTTTTGATGAGTCCAGCCTTCTTCGTATGTTTCAATAATGGCTACAAGGCTTTATTTATATATATCACCCTAAGTTGTTTTCCTCTGCTTCGAAACAGTTCTGGAAACCGATCAAACCTCTCCCACCCTTTCTTCTGGGCAAGTACAGAAAATCGGTGTCACACATAGGGTGGAAGGCTCTATGTACTTTCAACTTTTTTTTTGTCTGTGTATCCATTTTTATCGCTTCTCTCTTTTGTCATTTTAAATAATTCCCCCTCCATACCGAACCAAAATGATGCTATCGTCCACGTATTAATGCCTTGGATTTTATTCCAGCCATTCAATCTTGAGCGCAACACCAACCTCAGTCTTCGGAAATACTCCATCCTCAGTTGCTCTTTCATTTCCTTTTCCATTATCTCGTTGAACTCGAGTACACCAAGGTATTTGTATCCTTCCGTTTCAATTTGCTTAATCAAGTCTGTATTCGATAATTCTATCCCTGGTAGGGACTGTACCTTGCCTCTTTTTAGGGAGATTACTCCGCACTTCTTGAGTCCAAATTCAATTTTTTAATAGTAGCACTAAAACACTGGACCGTGTTCATTAAGGAAATTACTCGCCATACAGTCTCAAATTATCCATGAAGAGGTGGTTGATTTTGGTGGAGATTTTCCCTTTGGTTGATACCTCAGGTTCATTTTCCTAAGTACCAAGGTCAGAGGTATCACGTAGAGAACAAAAAGCAACGGAGATAGGCTATCACCCTACAAAATCCCTCTTCTGATACCCAGGGTGTTCAGGCTTTTTTCCGTAAGATGTCAGTTCAGGTTTCCATCCCACCATACTTCTCTTCAGGAAGCACGTTACATTCTTCGCAATTCCAAGCAGATCTGAGCACTCCATGATCCACGAAAATGGAATCATATCATAAGCTTTGCGATAATCAATCCAGGTAGTGAGCTAGCAGAATCGTTAGCACGCAAGGCTGAAACGTTCACCCACATTTCGTCCTTTACGTTCTGAGTTCAACTTTCACCGTGGTTGGCTTTGCCTTTTATCCTTTCGCGGTCGATAAACTGAGTACCAGTCAAACACTGGGGCCGATATAATCGACTTAACCCCTCGCCCAAATTGTCAGGCCTTGTGCCTATAGTAGAAAGTACAGGATGCTCAAAACGTCTCTCCGCAGTAAGTATTTAATGGTTTTCGGGCGATTCTTGTACACTGATCCATTACTCGTACCCCAGCAAAAGACAAACGTCTGGTGGTGTTAAATCAGGTGATCTTGGTGGCCAATGTCCCTTCAAAATAATCCGTTCACCGAAAAACTCTTGAAGTAGCGCCATGGTGATGCGCAGGATAAAAAAAATTCACTGAGGAGAGACTTTTTGAACATCCTGTATTATTTTTCTCATGTGTTTTACTGTTACTGCTGAGGTAGTGGTGATGGTGATGAAGGTGGCAGTGATCGTAGTCGTGATGGTCCTAATTGTTGTTATCGTTGTTCTCAATAAATATACCGAAGCCTAAATTCCTGTTACACAGATTTCCCTAACATTTCCAGCTCAGGTCGACCATTTCCTTTCAAGATAAATGGCAGGTTGGGTTTACGAAATATAATTTCTGTCATAAAAGACATTTGTATGTCAGTGGGTTTTTGTTTTTATATTTTATAGTTTCTGTTATATTCTGCTAATTCATTTTAGACAGCCTTGTTTCATTGCTTCGTATAATTATAATGTTATGCTTGAACTGATTTTAACAATACTCAAACGCCAGCACGAACACGCACAAGCGCTTCCATGTGTATGTGCTGATGTATGTATATGTGGCTCCCTTTGTGAGTGTATAAACGTGCCTGTGTACCTGTGTAATAGCCTATACGTTAGGTTCGTTGGTTAGCTGGATGGTAGGATGGCTTTTTGGCTGAATTCTCCAATCACGCTTTGCATCGTACACAGAGAGAGACAGACAGAGTGAGAGACAGAGAGAGAGATATATACAGACAGAGTGAGAGACAGAGAGAGAGAGAGAGAGAGATAACATAAGAGGTGCAAAACAAATACGCGTACTAGGCCTGATGGCAGGCAATGAATTAAAAAAAACTCTACACAGACTGTGGGGGATAAAGATCATAGACAGAGAGAGACAGAGACAGAGAGAGACAGACAGACAGACAGATAGATAGGTAGGTAGGTAGGTAGGCAGACAGGTAGATAGAGAGAGGGAGAGAGAGAGAGAAAGAGAGAGAGAGAAAGAGAGAAAAAGAAAAAGAGAGAGAGATGCACACACACACACACACACACACACACAAATTCAAGAGTATCAAATAGGATGCAACATAAATTTTAGATTTCTGAAAATCGTCTGCCCCTCCAGAGCATGTATCATAAATACTAAATGGGAATCAAGACCGATGCCATACGGGAAGCAAACCATATAATCCCAAGAATCAAGAATGTTCATTTGCTACTTCAATTCCCCACGTGATTTGAAAAACCCGCTCCAACACGACTGACTATTTATGAAATTCGGGATAAATTCCTTAACACATGTTCTGTGTGAGATGCTCCACGCTGTGGTTGGCCAAAAACGACTTGCACAGAAGGAAACACATGTCTGGCTGCTGAATCAGTATTACAAAGTCCTCGTAAATCAACAAGACGCCGTGCTCTGGAGTTGGGCATAAATTGAAGATCGCTTCGGATAATGCTGAAAGAATGAAACTACAAGCCTTACATACCACGACTAATTCATGGATTAATTGAAGATGGTAGAGATCGTCGTTTACAATTCTGCGAAATTTTCGTTAATCATTGTGAAATTACACTTGCTCTACTCGATAAGATAGTGTGGTCTGACGAAGCACAATTCAAGTTATCTGGAAGAATAATCAGACACAATTTCACTTACTGGGCTTCAGAGAATCCTCATCTGACCATCCAAAGTCAATTGAACCAAACAGGAGTAATCGTTTGGGCTTGTGTACCAAGTTCTGGAATAAATTTCTGGACTGTTGATTAATTGCTTTATCTGAATTGTTAATGTAACTGTACAGTGACTATTTCCTCCCCTGTATAATACAATTACAAGAAGAGTAGTGACAGTGATTTCAAAGTCTCTGACTGTTAGTCTTCTTCGAATTGTGGTTCATTTGATTTCATCTTAGCTTTATAACTTCTCTGGAAAGTTTGTTTCTTTTTCCGGTGTGTGTGTGTGGAGCTATGTTGAATGATAATCAGATTCTAGGGCACATCCTTATTGTTTAAAGTTGAAATTATGATTGTTTAGAGTGCAGTCAAGCGTGTAATCTGTATAATCAGATATGTCTATTTAGGTGTGTCAGCTTCAGGTTATGTTTTAGGAAAGTAAGTAGCTGAAAAGGTTAGTGGGTCAACAGATATCTGGTTGGGGATTTATTGTTCGTGCTATTTGAACACTATTAAGAAGATTTAACCAGTTTTGTAGGTTGTTGTCCAGCAGAAAAAAAAACTATATAATTAGGTGTGTCTGGTTTAGGTCAGATGTGGTATATGCAAGTTTGGTTACTGTTGTGCTATAGAGTTCCCAAAAGAAAGTAAATAAAAAATTTAGTCGGTGAGGGAAATTGTATCTGGGATTTAAATGTTGTTGTTGATGTCATTAGAATATTTAAAACCCCCACACACAAACACACACAGACAAACACGCATAATAATAATAATAATAATAATAATAATAATAATAATAATAATAATAATAATAATAAATGTTTCCTTATCGAGCCATGCCAAGCTCAGGAGGGGCGGTTTCCCGGTTTCAATGCTGTATATATTCCCTACCTGAACGGAACGGCAGTCTGTCGCAGGATTATTCACTTTTTCCAGCCGAGTGGACTGGAGCGACGCGAAAGAAGTGTTTTGCTCAAGAACACATCTCGTTACTCGGTCCAGGAATCGAAGCCACAATTTTACAATCATGAGTCCAACACCCTAATCACTGAGCGACGAGCCTCCACCATATATATACTTTTCTCGCTGGATTAAGTGTTCGTTTCTGTTTTTGTCTTCTGCAATTTTTTTTGTTTTGGATCTTCTATATATATGAAGAATTTAACTCCGCCTGGTTGTTTTTCACTTTACAAAACAGAAGTTACATTGTGGTACAATCATTTTAACTAGTTTTTTTTTTATCATCCGACGAGATACGTCTGCACCACCGGATACTCCTGAACCCCAGTTGTTGAGTGTCCCACGAGAGGAGTGAAAGAAGCTAGATATGTCGAATCAATTGTTGTGATTAATAATATATTCTCGTATATTCCATATTCTGTCTTTCATTTGTTTTATATATACATATGTATATATATATATATATATATATATATATATATATATATATATATATATATATATATATATATATATATATATATATACATCCACACGTACTTAATAAATACATACATACATTTATCCATAACAACGAGTTATTTGCATACATACTCTTTTACTTGTTTCAGTCATTTGACTGTGGCCATGCTGGAGCACCACCTTTAGTCGAGCAAATCGACCCCAGGACTTATTATTTGTAAGCCTAGTACTTATTCTATCGGTGTCTTTTGCCGAACCGTTAAATTACGGGGACGTAAACACACCAGCATCGGTTGTCAAGCGATGTTGGGGAGGGACAAACACAGACGCACAAACATATACACACACACACACACACACATATATATATACATACATATATACGATTACCTTCTTTCAGTTTCTGTCTACCAAATCCACTCACAAGGCTTTGGTCGGCCCGAGGCTTTAGTAGAAGACACTTGCCCAAGGTGCCATACAGTGGGACTGAACCCGGAACCATGTGGTTGGTAAGCAAGTTACTTACCACACAGCCACTTCTACGCCTATCACTAAATGTGTAAGCAACAGGGCAAGCTGGGGTTTTCGGAAAAAAAGAAATTACCAGCCATGCTACAAAATACAATCTGTAGGCAGAACAATAAAAATATGCAAGACTTTTCTCAAATTCAGTATGTGTCATTGGTTTGGTTATCTCTGTTAAAACGATGGAGAGTTGACCTTTTATTAGAGATCAGCTCCTTCCATAAGGGAAACATTCAAGTATTTAAAAATAGAAAAGGTACACGTATACATGTATATATCACAAAAGATCAAAGGTTCTTCCTCAACTCATAAGACCTGCTGTAGGGGACACCGGCCCATTGCAAGTTTACTCTTTTATGCCAGCTGGAGCAGAGAGAAGTCATGTGCTTTGCTTAAGAACACAACGCAACGATTGGTCCAAGAATTGTTGATTGCAACACCCTAACCACTAAATTACGCGCCCTCTGCTTAATATCTACATAAATAAACATACATACGCGCCCTCAATATTGAATCTATGCGTATACTTACAGTCGGTGTTTATCGGATCTATTTGGTATGTAGCCATACAGGTGAGAAGAAACATCTCTCTCATCACACTCCTCACATACAAACGATTCCTACCTGTCTTAACGTTATATTTTCAAATGACTTGTATAATCAACATTGAGGGATAAAAACTGGCGTGAAATCTATTTAATAGAAAGCCATGCGTGATCAAAACCAATTGCACAGCAAGGTTCTATAAATGTTTTCTGACGTTTGCTTTCATTTGCTGGTGTGTTTTCCTCTATTTTAGCTTCACTATTATATCTTTCAGTATTTTTTTTTTGTATGGGCGTCAGTGTATGTATGTCATGTGTGTGTGTGTGTGTGTGTGTGTGTGTGTGTGTGTGTGTGTGTGTTCGTATGTGCGGTGTGTCTCGAAGCTCTGTGCAATGAGAGAGTAAATAAGATGGAGTGCTGTAGAGGAATAGTTTAAGAAGGTAAAACTTTCACTTTACTTGGTGGTATTTATCATCATCATCATCATCATCATCATCTTCATCATCCTCCTCATCATCGTCGTCATCATCATCATCATCAAGGCGGCGAGCTGGCAAAGTCGTTAGCACTTCGGGCGAAGTGCTTAGTGGTATTTCGTCAATCACCACGTTCTGAGTACAAATGCCGCCGGGGTCGACTTTGCCTTTCATCCATACGGGAACGATGAAACAAGTACCAGTTGAACACTGGGGTCGATGTAATCGACTATTCCCCCTCCCCTAATAATTTCACATCTTTTGCCTTTATTAGAAAGGACTATTATTATTATTATTATTATTATTATTATTATTATTATTATTATTATTATTATTATTATTATTTTAGTAGTAGTAGTAGTAGTAGTAGTAGTAGTAGTAGTAGTAGTAGTAGTAGCAGCAAGATATTGAATTTATAAAACCGTACTCTGCATAGTTATGGGCTGCCCTTTGGCAAGAAATAGCACCGACTCCGCCACCCTGCCACGGTTTCGGTGAAGCCATGGGACTCCCACATGATTGTGAAGAGGTACCGGAAGTGATCAACTGAACCAATGGTACTAATCGAAGGAATCCTCGAAGATCAACGGTCAGAAACACAAAAGAATCTATGAAGAGTGTAATTGCAACGTATCCATACAGGTGGCGTCCATGGTTGTGTAATCGGCTAATGGGAGATTCACTATGACTCAAGCCTCCTCATTAAAACTCATAATGATGGAACTGGTTGGCGACAGAGATTCATGGAGATCCACAAAAGTAACGAAAAGCAAGTTCTCCGGGGTGTGGTTCGGGTGGCGTGCTGTTTCTGTTTATTAGCGGTGGCGACGCATCTTTATCTTTTATTCACTTCAATCACTACACTCCAGTGATGTTATGAAATCGAAATCACGATCTTGGAGGGTTTTAGGCGAACAAATCAACCCGTGTACTTGCACTAGTGTGTTTAGCTGTACAGCTAAATTACGGGAACGTACACAAACCAACACTGGTTGCCAAGTGGTGTTGAGAACAGACACAATGACGCATAAACATGTTTATATGTGTGGGTGTGTGAATGTGCGTGTGTGTGAATGTGTGTGTGTATTTATTGTTCGCATATATATATATATATATATATATATATATATATATATATATATATATACACATACATATGTATGTATGTATGTATGTATGTATGTATGTATGTATGTATGCATGCATTAGTGTTAAATGAACTGTTGTTGGTTTCTGTAACAAGTGTTTTTTTAAGTGTACAGGGTGTTAGCCTATAGTACAACCCCCGAATCTGGAGGGCCGATGTGTATACTTTAGTCTTACTGCTCCTCTTCGACCAAACCAGCAAGGTTGAACCTACGAGGTGAACATGTCCCCCACTGGCACATGACCTAGGGGTCATAAGAGTACGCAAGCCTCCCCGCCACGTCAAGGCCACACACAAGGGGAGGACACACTGCGGAAAGAACCCTCAAATGTGACACAACAAGCACTTGACTGGAACCCGTAGGGGAAAAGGAAGCGAGGACGCCCGAAGCAGACATGGAAGCGAAGCATTTTGGTTGAACTCAGGACCACTGGCCTGACATCGGAAGCAGTTAAGAAACACGTCAATTATCGTAAAAAGTGGAAATAACTGTTGAGGCCCTATGCTCCACAAGGGGAAAAAAGGATTAAGAAGGAGAGTATGTATGTATATGTATGTATGTTGTTATGTTTGCTGCACGCAAACATCTGTGCCAGTATATATATATATATGTATATATATATAGAGAGAAAAGCTTTATTATAGCGTCGTATATTAACGACAGCTATTTCCAGTAAATATTGGTGCATTGTTGTACAACTATTCTATATATATATATATATATACATATTCTTTTACTTGTTTCAGACATTTGACTGCGGCCATACTGGAGCACCGCTTTGTAGGGTTGCTAGTCAAACAAATCGACCCCAGGACTTATTACTTCTAAAGTACTTACTCTATCGGTCTGTCTTGCCGAACCGCTAGCACACACGGAAGTAAACATACTAACATCGGTTGTCAAACGTGCGGAAGGTGCGGGACAATCGCAGACAGAAAGCAACATGCACATAAATACACACACACACACACACACACACACACACACACACACATATATATATACGACCGGCTTCTTTCAGTTTCCGTCTACCAAATCCACTCACAAAGTCTTTGGTTGGTTATAATAGAAGACACTCACAGAAGGTGCCACGCAGTGGAACTAAACCCGGGACTATGTGGCTGGTAAGGAAGCTACTTACTACACTACCACTTCTACGCCTGAATATACATAATTCTTTATTTATTTATATAAACGAGGGGCCTTGTTCCGTTTCCGTTTACCAATTCCATTCACAAGGATTTGGTCGGGCCGAGAGTATAGCAGAAGACACTTGCCGTTGGTGCCATGCAGAGGAACTGAACCCGGAACCATGTGGTTGTGACGACATACATACATATATATATATATATATATATATATATCATAATATATACAATTTGTTGTCTGTGTGTGTGTCCTCTATCCTCTGGATCAATCTGTACCATACTTGGGGTACATGAATAATTTTACCTGAGAAATAATAATACGGTCTTGATCGTTTTTTTTTTAATAAATAATATCGCTTTATATATATAATAAACATTCACTTCTTCAAACTGTTTTGTCAGTGTCAACATCCTGTTGTCTGGCATTTTTGACGTAGTAAGGAAGTGACTAGTAATTTACACACACACGTATGTATACATTACTACAATTATGACAATTTCTGATAAAATAAATTTCTAAAGGTATATATATATACATACATATATGCGTGTATATGTGTATATGTACTTATGTATTTGTATTTAAGATGCATGCGTGGAACTTGCGAACGCTGAGTTGTTTAAAATATTGACAAGCCCCTGGTCTGCCCAGGGCTAAAGTAGAAGATACTTAGTCAGTTTGGCGCGCACTAAGGCAAACCACGTGGTTGTTAAGTGAGTTTGTTAACCACACAGCCTTGCCAGTGCCTATGGTATGATACCATTTCGTTGGTATATCTCGTAATTATGTTTTTTATTTTTACTGTTGAAGTAGACAAGATTAGCATGACCTCGCTGGAAGATGTTTTCGTAGTTTCAATTCATATGTTTGTGTGTATATGTGTTTAGATGTGTCCCAGAATGTGAATGTATGTCTTCGTATGTGTATTTGTGTTTGTTCGTGTTTGCATGTATGTGTGTGAAGGTAGCAAAGTTTCCCCATAAAAATAAGTTTTATCAAGGCAAGAAGAAAGACAAGAAAGAAAAGAAGACTGAAATGTAAAGAAAATGAAAGAAATGAATGAAAAAAACAACTATAAATGGAAAAATAGAGAAGACATGGAAAAAAAAGACAGAAGTGAACGGTAAGAAGGGGAAGGAAAACAAGGGGAAAACAGAAAGAATAAGATGAAAGATTAAAAGATGCGGAGTAAACAATCGGACAGGGAAAGAGAAAACATAAATACAGCAATAGAATAATTTTGTGTGTGTGTGTGTGTGTGTGTATACAAGCGTGTATGTGCGTATGGGTGTGTATGTGTGAGTATACATACATATGCGTATATATATATATATATATATATAACAAAAGAGAAAGGCAAATGTGGTGACGAGTGCCCTAGATACATCAATTACATAGATATATACATTATGTATGTATGTGTATATATATATATATGTGTGTGTGTGTGTGTGTGTGTGTATACACATGCATATATATATATATATATACATACATATATATATATATATATATATACACACATATGAAGTGTGTATGTATTTGTGCATCTATGAACGTACACACATATACTCGTTATATACAAATGTAAATGTATATATATATATATATATATATATAGAGAGAGAGAGAGAGAGAGAGAGACGAGGGAGAGAAAGGATGATAGCTTTGTAGCCATTGATTCAAACTGAAAGATTGAAGGGAAAGAGCTGGTATGGTAGAAGAGGTGGGTGAAAACGAAGTAGGGTGCAAGGGAAGATACCTTTCCTTTGAGAAAGGGAAACCAGAAAATATAAAAACTCTGCGTTTTGATAGATTAAAGAACACGCTGCGGGCGATTAGAAGCTTAAACTGTTAGAAATAGAGAAGCGGCGTAAGGGAGTCGTGAGAGAATCTAAGTGTGCGTGTGAGAGAGAGAGAGAGAGAGAGAGAGAGACTGTGTGTATATGTCAATGAGAGGGAGAGAAAGTGGGGGGAATAGTGCGCATGTATGTGTATGTGTGTCTCTCCATTTGTGTGTCCCTCTCCATTTGTGTGTCTCTCTCCATCTGTGTGTCCGTGTGTGTGAAGGAGAGGGAAAGAAAGGGACAGAGAGAGTGAGTTAGAGAGCGTGTTTGAGAGTAAGTGTTAAGGGCGTAGTGTGAGAGACACAAAGTTGAAGAAAAATAGGCAAGCGAGAGAGACACCTGAAAATGCAAACACACACGCACATATACATACACACACACACACAAATAAACACTCACACATGAACACACACACACACATGTATGTTTATGTATGATAGCTATATATTTACGTGCAAAAACTTTAGAGTACTCCATCACGCTTTGGGGCAAGTGCGTAGAATTTATAATATGTAGGTAACTAGACCATTAAATTCATGTTATCGTATGGATTTCGCAGGCTGAATACGAAAACTGTGCGTATGTAGTGTGTGCATTTGTATATAAAAGAGTATACATATATGGTGCTATTTATGAGGCAGCTACACGCATTTAGATAGATAGATAGATAGATAGATAGATAGATAGATAGATAGATAGATAGATAGATGATTAGATACATACATACATACATACGTAGGTAGGTAGGTAGGTAGGTAGGTAGGTAGAAACATAGATAGATATAGATAGATAGATAGATAGATAGATAGATAGATAGATAGATAGATAGATAGATAGATGAACAGACAGACAGACAGACAGACAGACAGATAGATAGATGCATTTATACCCTTGTAAGTGTTTAAAGATGTGTATATATGTGTATATATGCCGCACGTTGATATGTGATTGTGTACATATGTTAATTATTGGAAAGGAACTGAAATGAAGCTTCGTTAAAATGTTTTCCAAATATTCAATGAACTACTAACGGATTGCATTATGGGATTGGAAGCCAATTATTTTTGCTCTGTCTTGGAAAACCCCGAACAGCAGCAAATTTTAATGTAAAACTTTCGTTTGCGTATTTCATTGCACCTATGGCAGGCGCTACAAATAGGAATATATACCTACAAATTACATTTGCCGTAATTTCATACGAGATATTCTCATCCGCTAATCGGCTGATCTCTACGATACTACAATCTTGTTCACTGTTTCGTAAAATAATATCATGGAAGTTGTCTGTTGCACCGAACGGCAGACGTTATTTTAATGTTTCAAAGCTATTGCAAACTTTGTCATTGGGCGTTGTACTGGAAGCCGATATTTACTTCTTATTTTTCATCTTATTTGTTCAGTCATTAGACTGCGGTCATGCTGGAGCACCGCCTTGAATTTATCTTTATTTTTTTTCTAGTAGAATTAATCGATCCCAGTATTTCTTTTTTAAAGCCTGGTTCTTTAATATAACAGTTTCTGTTGCCGAATCGCTAAGTTATGGGGACGCACATACACCAGCATCGGTTGGCAAACGGTGGTAGAGGAACAGGCACAGACACACACGAAAACACACACACAAATATATATATATATATATATATATATATATTTACATACATATACACGATGGGTTTCTTTCAGTTTCTTATTTATTTATTGCTCACAAGGGGATAAACATAGAGGGGACAAACAAGGCCAGAGAAAGGGATTAAGTCGATTACATCGACCCCAGTGCGTAAGTGGTACTTAATTTATCGACCCCGAATGGATAAAAGCAAAGTCGACCTCGGCTGAATTTGAACTCGTAACGGCAGACGAAATGCTGCTAAGCATTTCGCCCGGCGGGGTAACGCTTCTGCCAGCTCGCCGCCTTTCAGCGGCTTCTTTCTTGCTTGCATTTTTCCATGTAATATATATACATATATATACATATATATATATATATACATATATATATATATATATATATATATATATATATATATATATATATATATATATATATATATATATAGTTGGAATTTATAGAAACACAAAAGACAAAGACAGGTGTACAAACAACAAGCAAGTGTATTAGTTTGATGCTTGGGAAAAATGAAGTTTCTTTTACATTTTGAGCCTATGCTCTTCAACAGAAAAGAATGAGAGAAAATCTACAGAGAGAGAGAGTGAAAAACTTGTAGATTTCGGTGGTCTTGCATGGTTAATGTTGTGCCTGTATAGATAGATAGATAGATAGATAGATAGATAGATAGATAGATAGATAGATAGATAGATAGATATAGATATAGATATATACATATATACAAGATATATACATATATACATTTCTGTCTACCAAATTCATTCACACAGCTTTGGTGGGCCCGAGGCTTTAGTAGCAGATACTTAGTGCCTGGCGATGGGACTGAACTAGGAACCATCTGGTTGAACATAACAGCTATTCCTATTATTTAGTTTTTTTTTTGGGGGGGGGGGTCTATTAGAGAAGTAAATGTAACTTTGATAGTTTAGAATATGCCATATAACTTTTATGAATTTATTTATCAATTTATTTAATTATCCATTTTGCTTATCGTTTAACTAGGGAGTCTTTTATATTCGTATTCCAGTAAGGCGGCGAGTCACCCCTGTCGAGGCAAAAGGTAGTGGAAGGGTACTTCTTTTTGAGTAAATCCAGGACGAAGAAACCAGCGAGGTCACTCACGTCAGCGCTGTTGAAAGCCCCCATGGCCACATCAAAGGACCCCTCGGGGTCAGTTCGTTTGGCCAAGGCCGATCCCTTTCTGAAGATTAGGGTTCTTCTGAGGTGCACGATAATGCGTATGACCACGTCACTAACTTCATTGTCGGCCCTATCGAAGTCCCGTCCCTTAAAAGGGAACTCCCTCGATACAGATGGGTAAAAGTCCACTACATCGAATTTGATAAACCCAGCGCTACCCCTTCCTCTGTTGGTTTCAAAGCATGTTATGACCTCCCTGGTGTTACATCAGAAGCGCTTCTAACGCCATTGTTTATCTTTCTCGTGAGTTGTTTTCTCATCACCTGTCTGATCTCAGAATTCACAGGAGTTTATCAGCTTGCACTTGGGGTCAGAGGCAAAGTTTTGTTTATGATCCTTGATCGTAATAAAAGCTTCTTTCATCGCAAGTGTCTCTACCTTATCCTCTCTATATATATACATGCATATATATATATATATATATATATATATATATATATATATATATATATATATATATATATATATATAGCATCATAATTTTGAAATATCTATAAAACCGTCAAAAGCTCGTTTATTTTTATGTTTTTTTTATTTATTATTAGTGTTGCTTAAAATGTTTTGCTCTTTCTTTTCAGATATCATGTGAGAAAGGTAATTAAATTTCATTAAAAAGGCAGATCTATCAAACTTCCAAAGAGGTCAAATTGTTGGTGCTCGTATGGCAGGCGCTAGCGTAACAAAAACAGCCGAAATGTTTGGTGTATCAAGAAGTAATTTCTCGAAAATAATGACAGCTTTTGAGAAAGAGGGAAAAACCTCCTCGTTGAAACAAAACTCTGCAAGAAATCCAAATTTTTCAGATAGGGACCATCGGACTCTAATGCGAGTTGTTAGAAAGGATTACAAAAGTACAGCTCCCAAAATTACTGTAGAGCTTAATGACCACCTCGAGAACCCACTTTCCACAGAAACTGTTCGCCGGGAGCTGCGCAAAGGCGGATTTCACGGGAGGGTTGCAATCAGAAAACCACTATTTTGAAAAACAACATTGCAAAGAGTTTAGAGTGGAATAAGAACCTACAGAATTGGTTGCTAGAGCAGTGGAAGAATGTTATTTTCTCGGACGAGTCATCCTTTACCTTATTTCCGACCACCGGCCGAGTATACGTATGGCGACAGCCAAAAGAAGCATTTGACCCAGACTGCCTTCTTCTAACTGTTACAAATGGAGAATGATCTGTGATGATCTGGGGTAGGGGAGGCTATATCTTGGAAATCCGCCGGCCCAATGCTTTCCCTTCATGGCAGAATTAATAGTCAAGACTATTTAAGCATTTTATCTGATCAAATTAACACTATGGTTGCAGAACTGTTTCCGGGGGGGGGGGACGCAATCTTTGAGGATGATAATGTGCCAATTCACACAGCTAAAGTTGTTAGTGAATGGCACGAGGAACATTCTAGTGAAGTTGAACATCTTATCTGGCCACCACAGTACCCAGATCTCAATATTATTGAACATTTATGGTGCATTTTAGAAAAACAAGTAAGGAGTGGATATCCTCCACCATCATCGCTACAAGAACTGGAGACTGTTTTAGCTGAAGAATGGACAAAAATTCCTTTGGAAACAATTCAAACTCTGTACGAGTCCATACCTCGTAGAATTTAAGCAGTAATTACTGCCAAAGGCGGTCCAACCCCATATCAAAGTAAATTTGTTTGAAATTTTGAAGTGGTTCCATTATTTTGTCCAACCCCTGTATATATATGCTTTCTCGGTAGATTATGCTTTCTCGGTAGGACACAATGCATCAGCTTAACTAAAATTTTAAAAAGTCAGAACAAATTTCAGATTTGATTAATTATAATCTACCTCTTTTAATTAAAAATCCTGGGTATTTAACCGAGTTTTGTATCACGAACTTCTACAGAAACTACAAAACAGACTATAACCGCCATTTTGAATAGCAATTTAGTTGTTTTAACGGAAGTACAATTGGAATAAAATGTAGTAATATTATTTTTAAGATAAATTATTAGAAACTAACTGCTGGTGAGGCTATAGGCTTATTAAAAGGCAAGAGTTAAGTGACAAGAAAATTACGTAGAAAATTCAAATTGTTTAAAATTTCATTTGTTAATATTTTTTTTTTCTTTAGATTTTAGCTTAAAGCCCGAATAATTTGTTGGTTTGTTTTGTTTTGAATTTTTTCAAAATATTTCCTTAATCTGGTTGTTATGTCTTAATACATTTGTACGTTCCCCACTAGAAAATTTAACCTATCTTCCTACCAGGTTCACGAACACATACACATATGCACGCACAGACCCACACGTACGCACTCGTATATAAAATATATATATGTGTATATTTATATATATATACATACATATATACATACATATATATATATATATATATATATATATACACACACAGATATGAATAGATAGATAAAAAGATATATGTATATATATAAATATATAAATACATGTGTATACACATTTATACATCAATGTATTTACATGTGTGTGTATGTGTAAGTTTATGTCAGTATGTATACATATGTGTATATATATATATTTATATCTATATAAATAAGCTTACACATACACACACACACGTATATATATATGCACACGTATACATACACATACACATATATATACACGCGTACACATATATGCATATATATATATATATATATGCACACATATACGTATACACATGCATATACACACACATATATATACATATATATCCATATATATATATATATACACACATATACGTATACACGCACATATACATTCATATATATATATATATATATATATATGTATGTATGTATACATGTCTATATGCGTATAGAAATGCATATGTTTTAATGTCTGTCAGTGTATGTGTGAATGCCTATATGCACATATAGATCTGTTTTCTCTTTTCCTTTTCCTTTTGCATTGTTACAACGTTAGATATAAATTAGAGAAACGTGAGTTTGATGATCAGCGGTAGGGAATCTAATAAAAAGCCGTGGCGGAATAGAGAGTAAATCAGAAAGAAATACAGAACAAATACACAGCCTCCTCGAGAGTTAATTTACTTGGTAACACGTCAGTCGTGATTAATATATCAACGGTGAAGAAGAGAGGCGAAGCAGAAACTAGTCAAATATGAAATAGCCTCGTGAATAACATGCTAGGGTAATATTACAAGAATGTCTGGTCGGTTATGATTTCGAAAACGCTGAAGGCATTTATTTTTATTTATTTACCTGTATATTTATTTTATTTTCGAATTGAAAACAATTTAATAATGCTATGACGTGAAAGAAGATTGTAAGTTACGTGATTTTAAATTTTTTTCTGAGGCTTTCAGTTAACGCGGGTATAGTCGGCTGGTATCGGCAAATGTCACATAATCTGCATGATCTATAATTCTTGTCTTTGAAATGATTTACCATTTACATTATGTCGGCTCTCGAGTGGCAAAATTTTGGTCTATAATTTGAACTATGCACACAAGCATGTGTGCATCCAGCTTTATGCTGATATATGTTACATATAAGCCGGCGAGCTGGCAGAAACGTTCGCACGCCGCGCGAAATACTTAGCAGTATTTCGTCTGTCTATGTTCTGAGTTCGCATTCCACCGAGGTCGACTTTGCCATTCATCCTTTCGGTGTCGATTAAGAACGAGTTGCGCATTTGGGTCGATCTAATCGACTGGCCCCTTCCCCCAAAATTTCGGGCCTTCTGCCTAGAGTAGAACAGGATATATGTTACATATAAGGCGGTGAGCTGGCAGAAACGTTAGCGCGCAGGGCGAAATTCTTAGCGGTATTTCGTCTGTCTTAATGTTCTGAGTTCAAATTCCGCCGAGGTCGAATTTTCCTTTCATCCTTTCGAAGTCGATTAAATAAGTACCAGTTACGCACTGGGGTCGACGCAATCGACTAGCCCTCTCCCCCAAAATTTCAGGCCTTGTGCCTATAGTAGAAAGGATTATTATGCTTCACAAAGACGTCTTTTAATTGAAGTATATCTACTTAGATTCGACACCTCTTTTCCTTTTCCTTCTCTCAGCTACTCAGTATACACTTTGTGTGACACTTTCTGGCCATTAACCTTAAAACGACTAATTAATTTTGTCAATTAATTAGTTCTTCTTACAAATTCTTTGATATCTATTGATTGGCTTGTCAGTGTTTTTGCAGTTTAATTTTTTTTCAGGAGTTATCGTTGTTAATGATGACGAATAAATACATACATCCATACGTACGTACATACATCCGTACATACATACATACATACATACATACGTACGCGCGCGCGCGCGTGGGTGTAGATAGTGTACGTGGATTAGTGTTTAGGCTGGTGATCGAGGGTTTTATTCCCTAATTGGGTGGTGCGTTGTGTTCTTGAGCAAGACACTTCATTTCTTCTTGCTCCAGTTCCCCTTTCGATCCTGCAGGGTGCCATCATCTGAAGACTAAAACAACGCAAAAGCGAATTGTGACCATCGATGTGTAAGAACAGCTGATAGCCTGGTCCGTCACGTGATCACGTGATATATAAATAAATATTAATAAATTCGTTGAGAATAAAGTGAACTGGAATTCAGATAAGTGCTCTTGGTATGAGAAACGTCTAAAATCTTAAAGGTATTTAAAGATTCAGTTAGAGCGATTATATATTATAAAGTGAAAGCAGGAAAAATTACATCAAAAAATCTGAGAAGATATCCGTCCATAATATAAATAATATTGTATTAATAGTTAAATATATAAAGTATGATTACTTAAAAGGGTTTGAGATATCTTACGATCGTTTCATGAATGTATTACCCTTCCAAATGAAATCCAAAAGTGATAATCATTATTAGGTAATACATCCACTGGTCAGAGAGAAAGATACATCTCTGTGTAGTCTATCGAATGAGAGAGATGCTATTTAAAATTGTATGATAAAGGTGTTGTTTGAAAGGTTACTGGTATAGATGTGTATTGGTACAAACTTGAGCTAAAAGGTTTGAAAAAATAATATAAATCCATGGTAAAACTCTTTGTAGTAATCCATGATGGTTGTGTGCAGATAGAAGTACCATAATTCCTTTTCTCGTCAGTATGTAATCGATACATTTTAAAAATACGTGTCCACCCTTCAACCAAGGGGGGACACGTCAACAAAACTATAGTGAGACAGCAAAAACAAACGTCAAACGACGCAACACTTAACAATAACACAATTAATTCACCTTACTGACCTTTGTAACAAAAACATTCACAGCATGGAATCCATAAGTGTTTTTATAGCTATACATACAAAACTGGAAGATATCATTATCATATTTTATACAAATGTAAAAATAGCCGTGTACTGATCCAATATAGAATAAATTAATGTGTTCTATGTTTGTTGCACATTAGAGGTGTACAGGTTCAAGTTTCAAGAAGACATTTCTGGCATTCATCCAATGGATAATTTATATGAAGTGAACATGTGTACAATCTAAAATAATTCAATTTTAAGTTTCTATTTTCTCACTTACAACAACTCTACAATTTTATTATGATACCACGATATCAAATAAAAGATATTAATGTGAATCTTATATTTATGATCTCTTATAGTATTTAAAAGTTGTATAAAACCTATGTCTACACGTGGATAATGATTGCGATTGGTAATTAATTAAATTAATTTGCTTATATAATAATATGTATAGCGATTCTTTTGTACAAAGACGACAGATTGAAGATTTGTGTATATGGTGCAGCTGAGTCAATAACTAACCAGGATAATTTATAGTTAACGTTTTTTTTTGTTGTTGTTGTTTGTGTTTATGCATATATGTAGCCAATGAAGTAGAGTTATTCGTCATATTCGGTTTAAATGAATCTATATGTGCTAAAAATCTTAGCTTAAAGTTAATAGGTCTCCCTATATATACCTTATTGTGTGAGTTAGCAGTTTTTGTAACAGTACACTTATATATAACGTTGAACCTTCTAAAAGACACGATTTTTTTTATCTTTTCATGTGCAATATTTAGTTGTATGTTTCTGTTGTGTGGTATAATTATTTGTTATGGTGTGTGGTGTTATATTTGAATTTATTGCGAAATTATTCATATTAGAATTAGGTAAATTTACTGTTTCTATATTACTATTGTTATTAGATTGTAGTATTGGATTATCTAAAGTCCTGTCATATCCAGTGGTTTGCATATTTTGGAATGAATAATTATTGGAACTTTGCTGAGATTTTGTTAATGTTATAGTATTGCTATGTACTTTCGTAATGTTATCTATTGAACTGGTATTATATTGAGTATTATTTGATGTTCTAGGACTATCGTATATTTCATTGCTAGTATTATAGTTGTTAGTATTATTTCTTAAACTATATATTTATTACGTTTTCGTCTATTAGAGCTAGCGATAATTGATCTTATGCTCGGCAATGCAGAAAAAGATATTTTAATTGTTGATCTATTAAATATGTGGTGATACTTATGATTATTAGGAAAACTATTTTTGACTATGTTTAGAAATTGTTTTTGCTAATCCTTTAACATTTATTGAAAATGGGGAGGGGTGTACCAAGTAATTCCCCCATTTTTACTCCTACGTGGTAATTTACCTTTATTTATTTTATAATATAAACAGGTAAAATTGTCGTCAGGGGATCCTATGTTAACTCGTTCCTTTGAGTTTTTATTCCAAGCTCATCCTATTATATTTTTTTATCTTACCACATTCGACATTTTATACACCAAACCAGGTATTTATAGGTTCAAATTCAACAAATATTTATCTTGGTGCCAGTATGAGAAATGAATGATAATAATTGTGATAACCTTCCCCGTTATCACAAGCTTCTTTTTACAGTTTTCCCAGAATCCAAATATCAACTTAAATGACTATGATTATTGTCGGGTCTTTTTTAAAACGGGGGCCACATTTTTCATTAACGAAACACTTTGAAACTTGGAACACTGGTAGAATGTGTCATATAAAACATCTTTTTCTCTTAGTCTTCTTTAAAAAAAAGAAATCCATAAGTTATTCCATGTTAAAGTTGTCGTATTTCTGTAATTTCAACCAATCACTGACGTCCATTCAGCCGATATACATTAAGTGCCGACTACATAAACAAACGATTCTGAAACAATTCTATCGGTGATAGGGTTAGGGTTAGGGTTAGGGTTAGGGTAAAACAGCAAATTTAAAAAGAAAAAAGCAAATAAAACGAAGAAAAAAAAAGAAAATGAAAAAAGCAAATTTAAAATGAAAAAAGTAAATAAAACGAAGCTATGGCTTAATCAGCCAAAGGAGTAAATGTAAACGACTGAATACTTGTCAGTGATTGGTTGAAATTATCGAAATAAGACAATTTTTTACATGAAATAAATTCGAATACAAAAATATTTTTCTGTTCTATAACACAAAATAGATAAGTATATGAAGTTTGAAAGTCTTTCGGTACCAAAAACACTACGTAAAACATTAATGAAAAATGTGGCCCCCGTTTTAAAAAAGAACCTTATTATCTACTATTTTATCGAAAGCTTTAAAGACTCACTTCAGCAGAATGTTATCTCCATACAGTTTAAAATTCGATTCTTTTGAACTCTTTTATTGTAGGACATTTTTTTATCATCAGATTTTATTCCCCGCGTACCATCGATTTCCTCGTGTTAAATCTGATCTTTTTCCATTTTGAAAATTCTGTTTTCTACTGCAATTATACAGTTTTTTCTGGTCTTTTTTGCTCTGTCAATTACCACTTTGTTTTTTAGGGTTTTACTTCAAATATTTTTCAGATGCATATATTTTGTGTACACTTTCTACTTCTATCTCCATTATCTTTATATTTTATGAATAACTATTTTACGATTTGGGTGTCAGACGAGAAGGTTCCTTTTCAAGATTCCTTTTTAATGACTGTATCTATCATATCTAGATATGCTTTACGTCTAATCACCCTCATAACGAATTCAAAACTGGGTTTATGGATTTATGGGTTTCGCAGACGATCTGCAGTTTTGACAGAGGTTTTATTTCAGATCGATTTTAATTCAGTTTGAAATCTTTGTGGAATTTTAAAAATATTTTATCTAACATTGCACTTTATCTTTTATCTCTTACTTGCTTCAGTCATTGTACTACGGCCATGCTGGGGCATCACCTTGAAGAAGTTTTAGTCGAATGAATCAACCATAACATTCTGTCTTTTTTGTTTTTGTTTTTTAAGCCCTAGTATTTATTATGTCAAGCGGTGTTGGATGACAAACACAAACAAAAAGACACACACACACACACACAAACAGACACACACTCACACACACACACATACACACACACACACACACACACACACACACACATATATATATATATATATATATATATACGACGTCTTCCGTCAGTTTCCGTTTACCAAATCTACGCCCGTTCGATGTAATTGACTTCCTCTCAATCTACAGACTTGTACTAAAATAAGAAATTATTATTATTATTATTATTATTATTATTATTATTATTATTATTATTATTATTATTATTATTATTATTCCACTCGGGAGGGAAAGTGAGGAAAGAGAGAGAAGATCTCTCTCCCAGTAAATTTGTCAAAGAATTGATGATTGTGGCAAAAATGATTCTAGTAGATTGGTCTAATCTAAGCGTGTTCCTGTTGATTGGAGAGCAACATTGGAGTGGAAATGTATGCCCTCGGTACTCAGATTGAGGCTGGATCCGTGGGGTTCCTTGTTGACCCTAACTAGAGGTTTTGCTGTGTCAGCAGGACTGCATAATAGATGCATTCATTTAATTTGTACACTATGTGTACTTTCATTTCCTCTCCCTTTTTTTCCTTTTCTTCACCCTACTCCAACCATCTTCTATGTAAAACCCCGCACAAATT
Source organism: Octopus bimaculoides (assembly GCF_046866305.1). Lineage (NCBI taxonomy): Eukaryota > Metazoa > Mollusca > Cephalopoda > Octopoda > Octopodidae > Octopus > Octopus bimaculoides. The sequence continues at coordinate 106,225,170 of NC_142933.1, forward strand.
GTTAGCTGTCCTTGTAATGTTCCCCTCAGCTGATGTCCCTGTGACAAATAAAAGAAATCATTATTATTATTATTATTGTTGTTGTTGTTGTTGTTGTTGTTGTTATCATAATCTTCATCATCATCATCATCATTATTATCATCATCATCATCATCATAATTTTTTTTTTTTATTATTATTATTATTATTATTATTATTGTTGTTGTTGTTGTTGTTGTTGTTATCATAATCTTCTTCATCATCATCATCATCATCATTATTATCATCATCATCATCATCATCATCATAATTATTATTTTTTTTTATGATTATTATTATTATTATTATTATTATTATTATTATTATTATTATTCCAAATTGTGTTGTCTTCGTCAGTGCTCTCGTTCTGGATTGCTTTTCGTGATTTAATCTTCAAAATTGGATGACTCTTTCTATATTAAATAGTTGGAATTAATACAAAGAAACGTTAGCGTTTATTTTGATTAATTGTTTTGCCAATGGGCTAAAAAAAAAAGGAAAAGAAAACAAAGACATTTTGAACACTTATTTGTTATCTGATATTCAAAAGAAATTATCGGTCAGACACGCCCCGGAAACAAACAAAAAGCATTGACAGCTGTGTCGTAAACAGAATAAAAGAAAAAGAAAAATAAGATAGCCAAAAAATATCTTAAAAGATAGTACTAGCGTTTTGAAAGACGACAATAATGATGTATTTCATATTTTGAATATCAATGTGAGCTATTTTCACAATTCTCTTAATTTTAAATCAACAAGAGTAATGACTACAACAGCACACTTTTTTTTATATGTTACGCGCCCGAGAAACAAACTTAAGGCAGAGACAGAGCGAAGTCAGAGAAATCAATGTGGTTGGAGTGTGTAACAAAGGATTCTATCTCCTTGCCCGACGAATCTATCCAAGTGCAGGTTAGAAGAATGCTTTACGTAGGAGTAATTCGAGGAAAACAGAAGCAGTTTTGTATGGCCTCTAAAAACAATTTGAGGAAGAGCTTGGCTGAATTACAGATCTGTGTGAGATGCAAAACGATGAGGTGAGATAGTACGACAACCGGCTCACCATAAGCTTGTACCTCAGTTCAGGCGCCAGTGCAAATGAAACAAATGACATTCAAGACCACTGACAGTGACCCTGGTCCTTGATTCGGCGTCACCTTTGTAGCACAATACGGATGGATACAAAGTTTGAATGACATGTGGTTAAAGTGGCATCGCGTGGAGCTTGCAAGTTCTTCTGACCACTTCAAGATCAATGGTTAGGTCCACTTTCTGATTGCAAGCTGTTGTTAACAAAGAATTGCGAGCAGGGTAGAAATCCCAGCTGTTAAACTAACACAATCGAAAGATTTTTGCAGAATTTCTTCCCCGAGAATTTGGAAAAGCAAGAAGACAGAAAAAATCGACAACACCGGAAGATTTCAGTGGTTGTTATCCCAAAGGCACTGCTTGCTGCAGTTTCAACGTTGTCTGGAATATTTGCATTGTTCTCAGTCAAGAGTTATGGAGTGACTAAACCCTGGCTTCAGATATAGTCATTTCGCCCTTTGTAGCTAATAAATATCATTATCATCGCCATCATCTTTATTAGATGAAAATCGTAATATCCGTCTACCAAATACACTCACAAAGCTTTGCATGGCCCGAGGTTATAATAGAAGATATTTGGTCAAGATGCTATGCAGTGGGACTGAACCTGAAACCTTATAGTTGAAAAGCAAACCTCTTACCACACATCCACGCCTGCGCCTATACATAGATACATGCGTATCATATACATAAATATACACAGATACTGACATAGATATATATAGTATATATATATACATAATATGTGTGTGTGTATGTATACAAAACGCACACACAAGTACATATATGTGAGTGAGCTATGCGCGTGTGTATGTATGTATGTGCGTAAGTTTGTGCGTGTGTATAACGATTAAGGTATAAAATAATGAATAGGCAAAAAATAATGGCATAGTATAAAATGAGTAAATAAAAAAAGGAACAGGTTTTTTTAGAGATCGAGAGGGAAACGGGTGGAAAATGAATGAAGATAAGTGAGGGAGAGACGGAGAGACGGAGAGAGAAACGATAGAGGGGGAGAAAGAGAGAGAAAAGAAAGAGAGAGAGAAAAGAAAGAGAAAGAGAGAGAAAAGAAAGAGAAAGAGAGAGAAAAGAAAGAGAAAGAGAGAGATAAGAAAGAGAAAGAGAGAGAAAAGAAAGAGAAAGAGAGAGAAAAGAAAGAGAAAGAGAGAGAAAAGAAAGAGAAAGAGAGAGAGACAAGAAAGAGAAAGAGAGAGAAAAGAAAGAGAAAGAGAGAGTAAAGAAAGAGAAAGAGAGAGAAAAGAAAGAGAAAGAGAAGGAGGAAAGGAATGAGGAGAAGAGGGGAAATAAAATAAAGGCAGGAGAAACGTAGCAAGGGGAGTGGTTGGAGAAGGAATTTGAGAGGAGTTAATAGAAAGTAAAGGCTAGAGGGGGAGAGAAAGAGAAAGACAGACTAAGAAATGAATAATGTGGGAACATGGAAGAGAAAGATAGGTAGAGAGGAGTGAGAAGCCTCAACAGGAGTGAAGGCGAAGGAATAGGATATGAAGTGAAAAATGTATAAAAGGAATAATATAATGGAAAATAAGAAAGGAAGCTCGAAGGTATTGTGAACCAGAGATACAGAGCAGTAGACAGACAAAGCGAGAAATAATGAGAGAGCGAGGAAGAGAAAGATAGACAGAGGAAAATGAGCGAGAAGCCCTAGAAAGAGTGAAAGTGAAGTGAAAATATATATAAAAGGAACAATAATAATAATACGATAGAAAACAGGAAAGAAAACGAGAAGGAATTGAAGGTTAGAGGGAGACAAAGAGAGAAATAATGAGAGAACGAGAGAGAGAAAAACCGAGAGAGGAGAGTGATTGAAAAGGCCTAAGATGGCTGAAAGAGAAGGGATAGGATATGAATTGAGAAATATGAGAAAAGGAATAATATTGTGGAAAATAGTAAAGGAAGCGAGAAAGTATAAGCGAGAAGAAAGATAAAGCAATATATTAGATGAATAGGTCAAAAATGTCCCAATATTTTATTTGGTCTTTCCGTATTGATTTATTTTTGACTGGCATACAACTCCAGCAAAGAATCTCCGCGCTATTAACAATGCATTTCACTTCTTTTATAATGGCCGATTTGTCGTAGGATAGATTTTTATGCGATAACTTAAGGAAGTCAGTAGGTAACTAAGTGAAACGGGTGAAGAGGGGAGGAAGTGGTTGATTGCGGCGGTGGTTTGGTGTCTGGTCGAGTTTAACGTGGCATAGTGCGGCATAATACAGTGTTGGGCGGCGAGCTGTTGGGTCTGCACTGCTGTGCCGTGCCATGGCCGTGCCGTGGCCATGGCTGTGCCGTGCCATGGCGTACTGCGGTGAGATGTAGTGATGTTTTGTTTGCTTTGTACAGTAGGAAGCAGTATGGAGCAGTGCAATGTGGGTTGGCGTTCTAGAATATCATGTTGTGTGGCACAGTGTGGTGCAAAGCTGCGTGGGTACTGCAGTGCCACGGTGTTGTGTAGTTTGGCTGAGTGTGTTATTTATTTATCAAAATTATTTCAAGTCACATGATCGGTTTGTCAAGGACATCCTCTCGTTTAACACCAGTGAATATTCGCTTACAAGCCATTGTTCCAGGAGTTACAAGATGTGGAAGACAATATGTTTCGTGTAGGCCATGGGTTGGGCTATGCATTTTGGGGTCAACTTTACTTCCTCGTTTGAAATTCTTGAACATGTGCCGAATGTAGGGAGTCAATAACCGGTGCATAAGCAGTTTATCTTTTATCTTGTTTTAGTCATTGGACAGCAGCCATTTTGGGGGCATTACCTTGATGTGTTTTAATCGAAGGAACCGATCCGAGTACTTGCATTTTGCGGAGCATTTGCTGTGTATGTGTGTGAGTGTGTTATATTTGAGTGGCAATTACGTAGATAGCATCCTTAATACTTGTAGTAGCATAATAATAGTAATATTAATAATAATAATAATAATAATAATAATAATAATAATAATAATAATCATAATCATAATCATAATAATAGTAATAATAATAATAATTATTATTATTATCATTATTATTATCATTATTATTATTATTATTATTATTATTATTATTATTATTATTATTATTATTATTATTATTATTGAGTGAGAGAGCAGGGCATGCCATCAAAGTGACACAGGGGTAAAATATACGAAGCCCAATATACCCTTCATGACTACCCGTCTGATAAGGGTATACCAGGCACATGCATCACAACCATATGTGCGCGGCATGATGACCTCATATCAAGATTAACAGCGCATGACGTTGCAGGTGGGCCTACTCAAAAGGTCCTTGAATAAGGGTTGTTTACCAATGATGAACGAAGCACCCATCTTTCCAAAGCTGAATTATCCAAACCCCAAAGAATTCCTCTCAACACATGGCTATGATGCTCCCCCATTACTTCTGCTCATGATCAGAGATGCACATATCGTCAGCCACTAAGGGACATGCATAACTGGTTAAGGTCAAACAACTGACAAGCAAATCTGTGGTATTGAGCAGAATATTTGCTGTAGCCCATTTTTTATACCAAGACAAGACAATTTACATGATAACACTTCCAATCAATTAAGAACGAAAGACATGAGAGCCACTTCCAGATATTGCATCTGGGCATTTATTATTATTATTATTATTATTATTGTTGTTGTTGTTGTTGTTGTTGTTGTTGTTGTTGTTGTTGTTGTTGTTGTTGTTATTATATAAGGCGGTGAGCTGGCTAAATCATTAGCACGCTAGACCAAAATATTTAGCGGTATTTCGACAGTCGCTCCGTTCTGAGTTCAAATGCCGCCGACGTCGAGTTTGCCTTCCATCTTTTCGGGGTCGATAAGATAAGTACTAGTTGAACACTGAGGTCGATTTAATCGACTCATTCCCTCCCTCAAAATTGCTGCCATTGTGGCAAAATTTGAAACCATTATTATTATCAGTATTTTATCTCAGGTTTTATTGGAACTCCTGGAGGCTTGCATGTGTGGCGGACTTGCTACCTGCAGCCTACGCTACCATATCATTGTTATTGTTGTTGTTGTCTATGTGTTGTTGTTGTTTATTTGTTGTTGTTATTGGTGGTGGTGGTGGTGATGGTGGTGGTGGTGGTGGTGGTGGTGGTGGTGGTGGTGGTGGTGGTGCTGCTGCTGCTGCTGCTGCTGCTGCTGGTTCTGGTGCTGGTGCTGATGGTTTTGCTGCTGACGAAGCGGAACGACGCAGAAATGCATACGTACTATGATATAAGAACGTCACTCACAAGCTGCTATTTCTGCAGCGATATGCTTCATCACATCCGATTGCAATCGAACGTATTGAACATGACTTTACATGAATATATTTTATCCAAGCTGTTTCATGCAACATTAAGCATATTCGTGGACGCTACCGTTTTGAATTATCTTGAAATAAGAGAATAACATATAATAGAAGTGAACTGTCAGACTGTAAAACTCGAAGAAATTTATGTAAATAAACATTGCTAACTGAGCAACAAATTAACAATCTTCTAATTACATATTCAATCGGAATATCATCGAAACCTCAGGCATGGCGGCGTGGTTAAGAAGCTGGTTTGGCAACCATGTGGGCCCGGTTTTAGTCCCACATCATGGCATCTCGGGAAGGTGTCTACTACAATAGCTCCGGGCTGACCTCTGCATTGTAAATGGATCTGGTAGGTGGAATCGTCGTGGAAGCCCGTCGCATATATTTGTGTAAGTGCACATATGTGTGTAAGAGTGTGTGAGTGTGTGTGTGTATCTGTGTCTGTTTGCCACACCAATCTGACCGATGGCATTGGTTTCTTTATATCCGAGTAACTTCGAAGTTCCACAAAGGAAGAACTTTGTGGAAGTAGCATAAGTAGCATAAGTAGCATAAGGAAGTAGCATAAGTACCAGACTTCACAAAATGTAAAATCTAGGATCAATTTATTCGATTGAAACACATCAGGGTGATGCCCCCAAAATGGCCACTGTCCGATGATTGAGACAGGATAAAAGATAAAAAGCGTATGCACAGGTTATTAACTCCTACATTCAACACACTTTCCAGTATTTCAAACGAGAAAGTAAAGTCGATAAATTTCAATCCATTTCTTGTTTTATGGTAAAAAGACAGTTTTGACCTGAATGGAGATTATCTCCGAACATAAAGAACAACAATTAAAGACAGCGATGCATTTTTTGCTCAACGTGACGTTGCTTCTACCTGTAGACCAATCAATGCTGCATATCGTCTTTTAATCTTTCAATGAAACATGGTTGGTGCCACAGCGAAACACGACGATGAAGAATGGTCATAAATCTTTTATCGGTAGCACCAAAAAGAGGTCTTGCATTGCCAACATTACATACTGAGGTCATGTGGATGAAAATATATAGAAATGTATTGACTATAACGAACAATCAGAAGAGTGTGTGCGTCTGCGCATGCTCGTATATATATATGTGTGTATGTATGTGTGTATATATATATGTGGGCGTGTGCGTGCGTGTATGTGTGTGTATGCGTGTATGAGCATGTGTGCGTGTGCGTATGTGTGTGAGGTGTATGTTTACATGATCAATAATTTCGGCAGATAGAGGACTAATCCAAGCTTTTATTCTAATATTGCTGCTATTATAAGTTTGTCAATGAAGTGCAGCCTTGCTGGAGCACTGCTTTGAAGAATTTAGTTGAATATTTCAGCCACAACATGCATTTTAATTCTAATATTTACTCCAGACGCCAATCATGTCGAACCGCAAAGCGATGGAGTTATGTGAATAAAAGCATATCACCATCAGTATTTGTGGAGATGGGTGACAAAGACACGCACACACGCACGCATATATATATATATATATATATTGAAAAAAAAAAAGTCGTCAGAATTTTGGAATAACTTCTTTCATTTATTTTATACATATATTAGCGCTTTCGTTCGTCTTTCGAACTTGTCAAATATAACTGTGAAAATACAGAGATCTAGCTTATTTATATAAAAACAGGTGTTTTGGGGGGTTTTGTTTATAACAGAACATTGTTTTGCTTTTGTTTTTTGTTTTTTGGGGGTGAAGCTTTGGAGACAATGGAAGATGTATAAGCAAATAGATAGATAGATAGATAGATAGATAGATAGATAGATAGATAGATAGATAAATAGATAGATAGATAGATAGATAGGCAGATAGAGATATAGATAGATAGACTGATAGTCAGACAGATAGAGAGATGGATGTGGTAGAAGAGAGAGAGAAGGGCCATTGTATTGAATTGGTCTTTTTAAGGAGTGACAAAAAAAAAAAGAAAAAAGGGTTAAAAGCTTGTTTACTACTTACTGTATTGTTTTGAGACAGATTTTAGGGATGGTAGAAGAAGAAGAAAGAAAAAATAGAGAATAATGAATAGAAAATATAAAGAAAACAAAAAAATGTCTTCCTGTTTTTTCTTTTGCTTTTAGTTCTTTCATTTTATATTCTTTGTCCTTTCATTTTTGCAACCTTAAGAATATTATTCAACTACGGTCGTAGTTGAATGATATTTGTGGTTTCTGTGATTTGCTTGTTCCCAAACACCACTTATTTTAGTGCTGTTGACACCACCGGATTGAATGGTACTGCCCCGGTGTCAAAACCATAATGATATCCGTGGGGCAGCTGATGATGTAGATATGTTGGATTGTTGGTATGGCTGTTTTTGTATAGGTGGATTGGTATTACTGGATTGTTGGTATGGCTGTGAAATAGTATTATAATACATCCTTTTGATATACTTATGTGTGTCTATGTTTGTCCCCCCCCCCTCATTATCCTCATTATGGATTATATAATCCAAAGTATTCCACTGGTTTAATCCAATCATATAATGCGAAAGTCATTGGTGTATGTTACGGATTATTGAAATTAACAATATTGGGGGAAAAACAAAGAAAGATGCCCGTTTTCTTCTTCTTGTT
>NC_142933.1:106243211-106255711 GCF_046866305.1 Octopus bimaculoides
AAACTAATGAATAATATGAATTACAGCCTCCAGAATTCTAACATTTACGTTAATCATTCTATTATGGTTACTGAAATTTGATATTAAAGCAGTTGTAATAAACAGAACGTGAACATGCACAATTGTATGCGGAATAAAAGAGTGAAGCGATGTCCTTATCTTTTGTACCATGTTGTTATATTTTCAAGTATACCAAAGCATGGACAGTGGCCTTCCAGAAAAGCTTTGTATTTCTATAATGACTTAACCATTTCTGCAACATTTCAGAATGTAGAGATGTAGTTCCATTAGCCCTGAATGGATGAAAGGAAATGTCAATCTATGGCCAACAAGGCAGCCATTTTTTTTTTATAAATGGGAGAGAATATAATGAAGAGGTGAACTAAATCTAAGATATTATTCACACTTAGTTATCTCTCGTAGTTGTTGAATAAAAGCAAAAGCAATATCATCATCATCATCAACAACATCATCATCATCGTCATCATCATCATCATCATCATCATCATCATTATCATTATTATTATTATTATTATTATTATTATTATTATTGTTAGTCGTCCACCAATATTTCTTTCTGCTTTTCTTTCTCAATCAATATTTCAGCCGACATTTCATTCTTAATGCCGCATGCATTGCATATGGAGATATCCATTTGCTTAATGTTTTTTGTTGTATATTTCTCGATTAACCTTTCTTGAGCAGACCTATAATCGCAGGTTCCAGCCGTAACCTTCCATCATAGTTACAATGATTATATATTTAGCACTACGTTAGCTAACGTGTCATTTCCTTTTTTAAGTGAGTTGTGTGTAATGTAGTGCAGGCTGTGTTCTTGTAGTTACTATGTTGCTCTCACGACCATGAAGTCCGTGGTTTCGATTCCCGGACTGGATGGTAAGCTTCTGCTCTTCAGCTACGCCCTTCATTTCACGTTTCTTCATTATGGAAATGTGTTTCAGCGCACCTTCATCCTGAAAGAAACACAAACTATGATGTTATCGACTCTAGCCGATGGTGTTTTTCTTTCAAAAGGCGGGGCAGTGCCCATGTGCTTCGAAATCCTTCCTCAAACAGTACGATTAGGATTACACTTAGATCGGTCAGGAGCCTTAGAACTTACAGCACCGGATTTAATCCGATACCCGTGGTGTATAAATAATTGAGACTACAAACTTTTTCTTGAATGGGTGCTGGGCCATCGCATGGTTAACGGTCAACGAGTGTCTGTCCGTCTCATGATTAACTTGTGATCATAAGTGCAGCGCCCTAGCTGAAAGGTCACGACCTTCGCTAGATCACACAACTTCAAAAGGAAAGGACGCATTAGATACATCATTATCCAAATTGTGACAGTAGGTCACGGCTGGGACACCTACGATTAGGTCTGCTCATTCAAGATTAATCTGGAAATACCCAACAATAACATGAAGTAAATGGATATCATCATATTCAACGCATGCGTCATTAAGAATAAAATGTCGGCTAAAATATTGATTGAGAGAAAAGTAGAAAGAAATATTGGTGGACGGCTAACAATAATAAAGATCCTTTCTATTATAAGCACAAGGCCTGAAAATTAGGGTGCGAGGGGTGTAGTCGATTAGATCGAGCCCAGTGTTTCGCAGGTGCTTAATTTATCGACCCAGAAAGGATGAAAAGCAAAGTCGACCTCGGCAGAACTTGAACTCAGACCGTAGTGACGGGCGAACTACCGCTAAGCATTTCTGCCAACTCACCACTTTAATAGTAATAATAATAATAATAATAATAATAATAATGATGATGATGATGATGATGATGATGATGATGATGATGATAATAATATTGCTTTTGCTTTTATTCAACAGCTGCGGGAGATAACTAAGTGTGAATAATATCTTAGAGTTAGTTCACCTCTTCATTATATTCTCTCCCATTTATAAAAAAGAAATGGCTGCCTTGTTGGCCATAGATTGACATTTCCTTTCATCCATTCAGGGCTAATAGAACTACATCTCTACATTCTGAAATGTTGCAGAAATGGTTAAGTCATTATAGAAATACAAAGCTTTTTTGGAAGGCCTCTGTCCATGCTTTGGTATACTTGAAAATATAACAACATGGTACAAAAGATAAGGACATCGCTTCACTCTTTTATTCCGCATACAATTGTGCATGTTCACGTTCTGTTTATTACAACTGCTTTAATATCAAATTTCAGTAACCATAATAGAATGATTAACGTAGATGTTAGAATTCTGGAGGCTGTAATATATATTATTCATTAGTTTCTAATACTCCTATGAAAATATACTGATTTCAAATTTTAGCACAAGACCAGCAATTTCGAGTGAGGAGTAAGTCGATTACATCGACCCCATTGCTCAACTGGTACTTATTTTCTCTCCGCAGAAAGGATGAAAGATAAAGTTGACTTCAGTGGAATTTGAACACATAAAGACGGCCGAAATGCTGCGTAAACTTTTTGCCCAGCGTGCTCACAACCTTATCTCCGTGAAAACCTATTGAAGACTAAAGCATTTGACACAACTTATCCATCATTCTGTAATCTTGAAATAATACTGGATGCAAAGTTTGAGCAAGGTTATTGCCATGGTGTTATCATTGCTGTAAAGAAATAAAACTACTATCGATAAATAACTAAGTCTAACAAAGCCTTAAAATTAAGAAATTCTGGTGGTCATGGCCGAAGTGATTAGGGAGCAGGCCTTTGATTCTATCCTCATATTTGAAAGAACTTTATTGCGGGTACTGGAGGAATTTATCAATACGATGTACTTTTGAAAGGTAAAATTGAACTCACCACGTAAAGTTTTCTTGTGAAGAGAGATTTCCAAGTGATTTACATAGCGTTGGAGGAGCTCGGCGCTGAGACGGAGCGTCGGTTGTTATGGAAACGTGAGAGTGTAACGAAATTTTAAGTTAAGACTGACTGTGTGTCTTGTAGAGAGGTAAGGAAGCGACGTATTGTTACAGCTTGAAAAAGAACGAGAGAGAGAGAGAGAAAAAAAAAGAAAGAGAGAGAGAGAGAGATCTGAGTCTACTGATACTTCTCAATGGAATCATTCCTACACTGTTATCCTGGTATTATTTCACCAACAAAGATAAGCTAAGAGTCCCGATGGTACTCTTTGCTTATCTTTAGAAATGTTGTGTTGCGACATTCAGAAAAGAAACCTATATATCTCCTCTGAAATATTTGTTTGGCTGTAGAAGTTCGTTTATCTTCGTTTTTATCTGTATCACGTCATCGTTCTGTCTCCGAAGCGCTAAAAGAAACTCTTTCTTTCCTTACTTCTTACTTTCAATCTTTCCTTCTTTCGTCGTCTCTGTCTACGATTGTTTCAGCACTTCTCTCTATCTCTCTCTCTCTCTCTCTCTCTCTCTCTCTCTCTCTCTCTCTCTCTCTCTCTCTCTTTCTCTCTCTCTCTCTCTTCGCTGCCTTATCCCCTGCCTTTCTAATCCATTCGTTTATTTGTTTTCTTTGTGTCTTTCATTCTTTATCTCTCTCCATATTTTTACCAGATACTTTTATTCTATTTAACATTTCACATTGTCTGATACAAATAAAATGCCACAGGCACATATGAATTCACGCGCGTGCACATACGCATAAAAATATACATACATTAATAAATATATATAGCATTTAAGTAACTATAATGTTATTCTTATATACACAAATATACATATATATATCCATAAACACACACACACACACACACACACACACACACACATATATATATATATATATATATATATATATATATATATATATATATATATATATATATATATATGTATCTGCATGTAGATAGATAGATACCCATATATGTATATATAAAACATGTGTCGTATCGTTAAGGCATTACCCAATCGTAATAAATATCTAGTTGAGTTTATACCGAGAGGCAGACAAACACAATTATGGCGTGTAAATATTGTGAAAATATTGGATAGAAAACGGCAAAGCACTTAAAACACTAACTGTTTTCTGATTGACAAAACATATATTATTTCTGGTGATTTGGACGAACACAGTTTTTAAATTAATTTGATTTGAATTAATGATGTATCACAATTATGTAATTATAAATTCAACTTAATGAAACAGCTATTGAACAAAATTAAAATATAAAGTACATACGAAATTCAAGCATTTCTGAATATATTCTAAATACGCTGATCTTAAAGATCATTATAGCCGACTATATGTTTATATATGAAATTAGTCCCATTCCGATTAACTGCAATATAATATCGTGATGGATTTACGAGGAGAAGTCAAAACTTATCTGCACTTTCGCCATAACATATCTTTATTACTATCACACTGCCTTCTGTGCATGAATACTTATAGTTGATACTATCGTAGTCACGTGATCGAAGTTTGCGCCTAATCACGCCATTTTTCTTACTGGCTTTACGGCGTAAGCATGGCCGCTTCACTAGCAATGTGTACTAAAGAACAAAGAACAATGATCCGATTTCTCTGGAAAAGGGGTGTACGACCAAAGGATGAAGATGCAAAGGAAGCGGTGCATAAATGGTTGCACGACCAACCGAAAACCTTCTTTTTGGAGAGAAGACGCAAGCTTGAGAACCACTGGACCAAGCGTATCGAAAAGGAAGGAGACTATATAACAAAAATGAAGTACTCGTTTATTCCTTGCTTTTATGTAAATACATTGAAAAACAAGAGTGCGTATAATTTTTTACTCTCCCTCGTATTATCAATTGAAACCTGTGCTACTGTAGATTTTCTGATGATTCTAACACCAGTATCATGTATGTATATATATATATATATATATATATATGTATCTCTCTCTCTCTCTCTCTCTCTCTATATATATATATATATATATATATATATATATATATATATATATATATATATATATATATATATATATATATATATATATATATATATATATATATATATATATATATATATATATATATTCTTAATTAAATATATTCTATGAGAATATGATGCACTGAATTTAAAATGAGTGCTCTTCGTATAGATGTGCCGAAGTATTAATATTATTGAAGTATTTACACATTTAATACGAGCGATTATATATAATATATTGTGAAATAATAGCAGGAAAATCAATATCAAAAATTTTTCACAAAGACATATATGTAAAATAATATTGTATTCAATATATATATATATATATATATATATATATATATATATATAGTATATGTAAATATATAAAGTGTGACAGTTTAAAAGTTTAAATATTTAACGCATCTTACGATCGTTTCGTAAAAGAATTGCCTTTATAATGAAATCCAAGCTTGATAAACTTTGATAGGCATTACTTACGCTCATCAGAGATGAAGAGGGTGAAATATTTTTAAAATATGAAAGAATAAAGGAAATGGATGTTTTTTTTTTTTATAAACAAACACTCTTTTCCTATATTCTTTCATATTTTACATATACTATATATATTTTTTTAATACAATACAATATTATTTTACATATATATCTTTGTGAAAAATGTTTTGACGTTGATCTTCCGCGGCTACTATTTCACAATATGCATGTGTGTGTATATATGTATATATATATATATATATATATATATATATATATATATATATATATATATATATATATATATATATATATATATATACATATATATATATATATATATACACACACACACACACACACACACACACACACACACACACACACACACACACACACACACACACACACACACACACATATATATATATATATATGTAATTATCAGAAGTATGTTAAAAGGATATCCTTTAATGCAACGCAACTCATTAGCATTCTTAAGGAGCAATAAGACAATAAGCAAGAATGGTGAACAAGGGGACTTGACCTTTGAAATTTGTTCTCCGTTCTTGCTTATATATATATATATAACATTAATTAAACGTATATTTAGAAGTATTATTTAAAAATATTATTTAAAAAGGAACGCAGTTTTGACTTTGCTCCTATAAAGTTTAACACGTTTATACTACTGCCTCAAACAGAATAGAGAGAGAGAGGGGGGAGACAGACAGACAGAAACAGACAGACAGACAGAAAGACAGACAGACAGACAGACAGACAGACAGATAGATATATAGCTAGCTAGCTAGCTAGCTAGCTAGATAGATAGATAGATAGATAGATAGATAGATAGATAGATACATTTCTTTTATTAGCCACACAGGGCTCAACGAAGATGGGACAAATACAATGTAGAGCTTTTCTTTTTGGGAGGGGGAAGGAAGGAAAAAAAAAAAAAAAAAAAAAAAAAAATTGGTGGTGTCGATCAAAAGGGATCGTAGGAAGGGAAAAAGGAGCAGTTCGATCAAAAGGGATCGAAAAAAAAAGAGAAAAGGAAAGGCCGATCAATAGGGATCGTGTATCACACAGTAATGTTCTCGTGTAAAAAGAGGGGAGGACAGTTTAGGTTTAGCCGTGGAAGGAAAAGCCCACGGAAAAGACCACGGTAACCTTGGTCAATATTCTCATTGAAGAAACTATAACAGTAAGTGACTCTCTTTTGCCTTTTTGTTTTATTTTTTTTTCTTGTTCATAGGGTTATGCTCAAGATGGCTCCGTCGTTCACACGTGCCATCCTTGCTACATTCACCCATCTTTTTTTGAAGCATTCACTAGACAAGACTTCCCTTTCTACTCTCAACTTCCTCTTCAGGTGATACTTGAAGAAGTTGATGAGAGATTGCCCAGAGAGGAAAGTCTTTGTCTCTAGACCTTTCAGACGCGTCCACCATACACATTCTTTCGCCATAGCCACAAGTACGATGAAAATAGCTCTTCCTTCCCGTTTAAAGGAAGGAGGCGCGACAATATTCACGATAGACTCGGCTGATAGACCGACTCGTCCCACACGCGATAGCAGTTGTTCGACGTAAGCCCACAGCTCGGAAATGGTGGGACACTGTACGAGTGCGTGCAGAACGGTTTCGTCGCTCTGCCGGCATCTCGGACAGGTCGGCCCCGTGTTTCTCGAGCCATGCCTGTAGAGCTTATCCCGAACGGGTAGTGCTTCTCGATAGCACTGCCAGGCCAGGGATCTCTGGAAGTTGTCCATAGGTCCCGGCCCGAAGGTCGTCTTAAACAGGCGGGTCAGGTATTCCTCGTCGACGCCCAGGTTCGCCCCGAGATCGTCGTCGTACCTTGCCTCCACTAATCCACTATAGAATGCGTTAGTTGTGATGCAGTCGCTCAAGGTTGACCCGGGTTGTTGGAGTTGCCGAAGAGCAGCGCGACACTCGCGGTGCCATTCGCCCTTCCTCGGCCTCTTCTTGATCCATGACTGCAGTTCGGTCATGGAGACGAGCTGCGGGAAAGCGCGCCGCACAAACGGTGACCACACCTGTTCACCGCTGTCTACGTAGAGCCGGAGATGTCGCAGTCTCAGCGCGTGTCTGCGCATCATCAACCACGGCATGCCCAGTCCTCCTTTTAACGGGTGTTGGCAGCAAACGGATCGCCTAACCATCGGAACGCTTCCTTTCCACAAGAAGCGGAAGAGGATGCGCTCCAGTTTGGTGATGGTAGGGTCGGGACAAGGAACGACGGTCAGGCGGTAGTAGATGACGGACGCGATGTACGTGTTCGCCACCTCCGCCCGACCTTTCAGGGAAAGCTTCCTCTCGGCCCATTGCCGGGCTAGAGTGGTCACCCTTCTCGTTATCTCGTCCCAGTTCTTCTCCGTTTGGAGGTCTGGACCAAACCAGACCCCGAGCATCTCAACCGGACCGTCAGTCCAACGTCCCACGACGGAGGCGCTACTTGACGGCATGGGGTTGCTTCTCCAGGTGCCGAGCCGCAAGCCCACTGACTTATCCCGGTTGATTTTCGCTCCCGTTACCGCTTCGTAGTCTCTCAGTGTCTCGCCGACAAGCTCGATGTGCTTTTGGCTAGACACTATGACGGTGACGTCGTCCGCGTATGCCGACACGCTCGTCCCGCATCCCAACTCTCGCGGGATGCCCCTCAGCGTCGCCAGCTTCCGCAGTAGTGGCTCGAGAGTCAACACGTACAGAAGCGACGAGAGGGGGCATCCCTGACGGACCGAACGTGCAATGTCGAAGGGTCTTGATAGATGCCCATTGACGCGAACTACCGAACGGATGCCTCTGTACAAGGCAGCCATCCAGCCGCGGAAAATGGGACCGAAGCCGGCTGCTATGAGGACAGCCTCCAAGTATTGATGGTCTACCCTATCGAAAGCTTTCGATTGATCTAAATTGATCAGGGCCCCACCCATGCCAGGTTCCTTAACTACCCTCTCTATGATGTAGCGCATCGTTTGCGCCTTGCCGATCAGTTTCTCGATGACAAGCGCCAACCGCTTGGCTAACACCTTGGCCAAAATTTTCAAGTCTGCATTGAGCAGAGTGATGGGCCTAAAGTTATCTATGACGTCCCCCTTGTTTGGATCTTTCTTCAGCAGCGTTACGGCTCCTCGACTCACAAAACCGGGAATGCTCCCGTTTTGCTGCCAGTTGCAGTACACCGCCACCAAGACGTCTCCAAACAAGTCTGGCTTACAGTTGTAAAGCTCGTAGGGCAGACCATCCAAACCCGGAGATTTGTCCCTCGAGCATCCCGCCATCGCGTCCCTCACTTCCGCCGCCGTGATGGTACCTTCGCAGCACTCCGCCTCTCTTGCCGAGAGTCGTGGCAGGCTGTGCAGGTAGGCACTGAAGTCCACCCTGCGTTCTCGCTCGCCATTCGTCCCAAACAGTCGAGCAAAGTGCCGCTGAAAGGCCTCACACATTTTGCTTGGCTCGAGCAGTTCGCGCCCCTGTTCGTCCACCAGAGACCGAATGGTGGCTTTGTTGCCCTGTTGCGCCTCCGCCACCCGGGCCTCTCGTGCGGCTCCAACACCTTCGTTTCTTAGAGCACGCATCCTAGCCCTGACAACGCACCCTTCGTGTTTGGCGTTGAAGTGTTGGTCAAGGGCCAACCTCGCCGCCAAAACGTCGGATGCGATGCCACTTCTAATTGCCTCTTCTAGCTTCTTAACTAGTTCGCCCTCTACTCTGTTTCTGTCTATGGCTAGTGCTTTGCTATACCTAACCGCTTCTGCTTTTATTGCTCTCTTGAGGGCAAACCACCATTTGTTATTGATGATGGCTCCTGTCAAAGCCCTCTTTACTAACGTGCTAATCCGGTCTCTGAAAACTGGTCTCGACGGGAAAGACGCGTTTAGTTTCCAGTAACCGGAGCCCTGCCTATGTGTCTTATCTAAGTCTAGCGTACACGTCACAAGTTTGTGATCCGTGTAGCTGACTATGTGAAATTGTGGACACCCTATGCTATCTCTATCTACTCTCCTACACAGTATTCTATCTAGATACGATCTCGACGACCCGATGCGGTTTGTCCATGTCCACATTGGCGCATTCGGGTAATCGAGTCGGTACCTGTCAGACAGTTGAAAGCGTCTGAGCAGGTCTTTGAGGCATTTGCATCCCCGTCTATTCCTATCTCTGCCCACATAGTCTAGATGCGTGTCCAAGGTAGCATTCCAATCCCCCACTAAAAGTAAAGGACGAGACGTTCCTAGGAATACTTCTAGACGTCGAAAGAAATCCGGCCTACCTGTTAAAGGTGGTGCGTATACTGATATGAGTCGAAAAGCACACCCATCGCTGCCATCGACATCCAGAACAACCAATCTACCCTCCGGGTCTATGAATACTGTCTTTACTTCGAGATCCAGACTCTTGCGAAAGAGTACCGCCGTGCCACTACCGCCCATTCTCGGCAGACAGGGAGAAAAATAAATGTTAAACTGTCTGCCAAACATGGACGATAGGGCCCGCGGATCATGGAGTCTGGTCTCGCTTATGGCTATGATTTCTAGTTTATGTGACTTTATGTCATTTAGGAGGTACCCTTGTTTCCAAGGGGACCCCAAGCCACGCGCATTTACACAACCAATCTTGAGCATCATTTTGATTTGAGTGTTAAAGTTTTATAAAGAGAGTCACTTACCGTTTGAGAGTTTTTGTGTCTCCTCCTTCGGGTTTTCTTCGAGGAGATCACTATATAGTTTTTTCGCCAGGTATTTTTGGCATTTGCCAACTGCCTTTGGAAAAATAGATTTTAGTGTGTGGTGCAGAGTTGGTGTTATGTGTAGTATTTTGATGTGTTCTGGCGGTGTTGTGTATGGGTGGTTGCTGGTTTTTATGTCTTCGTTTGTTATGTTTGTTTTTGTGTTGATGTATTCCATCAACTCTGAGTTTTTTGTGTTGATGGCAGTGAGCATTGTGTGTGTACTTGCTTTTGGGGTTTTGTTGCTTGTGTTGTAGTTGTGTGTGCTTGTGTTGGTGTCTGGAGTGTTTTCGGGAGTTGTGTATCTCCCTGCTTTGTTTGTGTTTGCTTTTCTTTTCTTGCTCCTCTTCCTCCTTCCTTTCTGGGCTATTTGCCATTCCTCATTACTTTCATCTTCCGACGAAGGTTCTGAGGAATCGGAAGGGGGTAGGGGCAAATTGTGAGCGTCTGTGTGTGCTTGTGTGAGTGGTTGTGTTGCTGTTTTTGTTGGTGCTGATGGCTTGTTATTTGTGTGAGGTGTGTGTGATGTGGGGGAGGGGGAAACAGTCTTGGAATTTTCTTTCTTTTCCCCTGCTTCCTCACTTGTTGTTTTTGTAGATGCTGTTGTCTTCTCAGTTGCCAGTGTTGCTTGTGTTTCTCTTGTTTTGATTGTTGATGGTGGTGTTGGTAGTAGGTTTTTTTTCCGGGTTTTGGTGGTTGCCCTTGTTGCTTTTTTTGGTTGGCGGCGGTTGGGCAACTGTCCTTGAGGTGTGCCTCGCTGCCGCATACATAACAACGTGGTCGCCTTCCTTCCACCACTACATATAACTTGTGGTCCTTTGCCAGTTGGATGTGTGTGGGGATCTTTTGGCACTCCTCTTCAGTGATGTGGAGGAGGACTTCGACTTTTTTTCCCCCTTCCCAGATTTTCTCCTCTGCAGTAGCAATTTCTAATATATTTGCCTCCTCCATTTCGAGGCATATAGAACCTACTATCCACTGTGTTTCCACTTGTGAGGGGACATTCTTTACTGTCACCTTCGTCACTCTCTGTCCAAGATAACTCGGTATCATCACCAAGTCATCTGTGTGGAGAGAGAGTGTTGAAAATTCCTTCGCTAACTGTTCGCTCTTAAAGCGTACTAGGACCGTGGCAAATTTTCGTCCCCAAGTAACATGACTTTGAAAGGGCCATATCGGTTTGAGACAAATCTCAATTTTTTGGGTGGAGAAATTCTCCGGTCGCTTCGTTTTCTTGTTGATAAGTCTGTATGATATGTGCTTCTTGTTTGTATTTTCAATAATTGCTTTTGGTATGTGTATTTGTACAGTGTCACCTTCTTTCGTGAGAAGGGATTTTGTGTCATTGATTTGTTTTTGGGTGAATGTTAATATTGTTCTTTTTTCTTTCGTTGCATCGGCAAAATTTGTTTTTGTGATGCTGGCAGATATGTTGTTTGTGGCGTTTGTGGTGTTGTTTATCTTGTTCGTCTTGTAGTTGTTGATGGTGGTATTGACAGTGGTGTTGGTACTGCCAGGTTCAAAGGTGGTGGTAGTGGCGGCAGAGTTTGTCGAAGTAGTGGTGGTGTTGGTGTTGAAGGTCGGTGTCCTGTTGTTGTTGCTGTTGTTATTGTCACTGGTAGTAGCAGTGGTGAGGACAGTGGTCGTGTTAGCAAGGACATTTGTGTCGTTGTCGTTGTTGTTGCTGCTGTTGTTGTTGTCTTTGTCGTTGTTGTTGTTGTTGTCACTGGTGACGGTGGCAGGCAAGACTGCTGTAGCAGCAGAGTTTGTACACGTGATGGTGGTAGTGGTGGTGGTTGAGGCAGCAGCAGTTGACTCAGAATCATTGCTCTTCTTCATCACTTGTCTGCGTTCATGCGGAACGGCATTAAGTGTTTTCGCCTCTGGCATTAGGAGCGGGAAGTCGGCCTCGTTGAAAACCTTAGCCATATTCGTTTTAAAGAATATGGCTAGGAACGAGGAAGATATGTTTGAATTTTTGGAAATAAGGCTCTAAATAGAGCTATTTCCGATTTGAAAAATATATGTTCACGAAGTATTTTGTGTTATACACAACTTATACAAAATTTTAAAACAAAATAGGTCTTTTAAGAGGTGAAAAATGCAACTTACATGGGAGCCGATGTGTCTACCGTCCGTCCATGATGATAGATAGATAGATAGATAGATAGATAGATAGATAGATAGATAGATAGATAGATAGATAGATAAATTTATTAATGAGGGCAGAAATTGATATTGATCAATTAAAACCAGTGGTCTAGCATATTAAAAAATCCGAAGATTAAAATTATATTAGATAGATAGATAGATAGACAGATAGACAGATAGATAGATAGATAGATAGATAGATAGATAGATAGATAGATAGATAGATAGATAGATAGATGGATGGATGGATGGA
>NC_142933.1:106260711-106275711 GCF_046866305.1 Octopus bimaculoides
TCCTCTGGAAAAATTATAATATATATATATATATATATATATATATATATATATATATATATATATATATATATATATATATATATATATATATACATATATGTATATATGCATGTAGTTATGCATATATATATACATATGTGTGTGTGTGTGTGTGTGTGTGTGTGTGCGTGCGTGCGTGCGTGTGTGTGAATGTTCAATTATTCCTTCTTTTAGTCACCCAAATTATCGTCCGAATATTAAGCTCCATTATACTCTCTAAAATCCAAGTTCACAAATTTTTTGCGATTAACACCAGTTTGCTAGTTTTGTTTTTGTTTTTCTCTACTTTTTTTCTTCCCGTCTTCAGATCTTGGTGAAACAGAAGATTGATGCGGTCATTGACGTAAACAATTCTCTTTGGCTGTTTTTTGGGGAGTTTCAAAATGTATCTTGTTAACAAAATATGATTTGCGTTACTTCAGCTTGCAGTCAAGTTCGGAATATCATTAAATGAACTAATTCTATGTCTGCGCCATCGGAAAAGCTACAGATGGTGCCCTGAGACTTCTATTCCTAACACTTTATTCCATTTTAGGATTTCTTATCTTTACAGAGGTTCATGATGCCTGCCACGCAGAGACATCACTGAGATTTTTATGCACTTTGCCTTGTTTCAATTTGGACTGCGGCCATGCTAGGACGCCGCTTTAAAGTGTATTGTCGAACAAATTGATATTCAGTCTTTGTTTTTTAAGTCTGTTAATTTTTCTATCGATGTCTTTTGTTGAACTGCTGGGATACGAGTTTGTAATTAAACCAACACAAATGGACAAACAATGGATGAGGAGAAGCACAACACAAACAACGAAACACACACACACATGTACATATATGTTCTTTTATTCTTGTAGTGGTTTCAGTCGTAGGACTGCGGCCCTGTTAGAGCATTTCCTTAAAGAAAGCTCTATCACGAGCCAGTACGTGTGTGTGTGTGTGTGTGTGTGTGTGTGTGTGTGTGTGTGTGTGTGTGTGTGTGTGTGTGTGCGCGTGGGATATGGGCTTCTTCACTGTTCTGTCAGGCAAATTTGCTCACAAGGCATTGGTCCCTCGGAGCTATAGTAGAAGACATTTTGTTCATGGATTGGACCCGAAACCTCGAGGCTGCAAAGCGAGTGAAACAAACAAATGTTCCACTTGTATCTTCCGACATCCTCCTCTTCAAAAATTATGAATATGACTGTTCCGTGCTTTTCCAAGGACAAAAAATCCTAGTGTAGAATCCTAGGAGCTGGGTGTATAGATTGTAAGGGAACGTGATGCGAAATTAAGATCGATAAAGATATACTGCGAATCCAAACGATAAATATTCTCTACCTTGTGGGTTCAAGTTCCACCGATGTCATCTTTGCCTTTCATCCTTTCGAGATCAGATTAAGTAGCAGCAGTCAAATGCTGGGATTAATGAAGTCGGTCAGCCCCTTCCTGCTAGATTTGCTGATGTGATAGTACCAAAATTTGAACCAATTATTGATTCGACTTTGATTTAATTATAGAGACTTTGGGACATGAGACCTTTTGTGTCTATGTCTTATCCAGGGTTAAATCTAGATCTCCCTGCGAAAGGCAAATACAGTAATCCCTCGCTATCTCGATGCAGCACGGAATTTTGTCATATATATGGTGTGTGTGTGTTTGTATGTATACGCATATATATGATATATATAGGACGTGCTTCTTTCAGTTTCCTTCTACCAGATCTACTAACAAGGCTTTGGTCAGCAGGAAGCTATAGTAGAAGGCACTCGGGCAAGGTGCCACGTAGCGGGACTGAACCCGGAGCCATAATGTTGAGAAGCAAACTCTTTGCCACACTTGCTATATATATATATATATATATATATATATATATATATATATATATATATATATATATATATATATGCGTGTGTGTGTGTGTGTGTGTGTGTGTGTGTGTGTGTGTGTATGTATGTATTTATATATATGTATGTATATGTGTATGTATATATATATATATATATATATATATATATATATATATATATATATATATATATATATATATATATATATACATATATATATATATATATATATACATATATATATATTTATATATATATGTATGTATATATATATATATAATGTATATATATATATTTATATAAATGTATATATGTGTGTATGTATGAGTGTGTATATGTGTGTGCGTGCGTGCATGTGCTAATGTGTTTGTGTCTGTGTGTATGCATTCTCGCATCTAAGCGAATGTACGTTTGTGTTTGTTTAAACGTATTATATTCATACATACATACTCGCATACATAAATTTCTATAAATATACCCGTTGTTATCGCTAGAAACAATTCTGGCACAAAACTTGGTAAACAATATATTTGGAAAAATCATCCTTTGTTCTTTGTAATTTCCTCTTTAATTGTCTTCTCTTCTTTTCTTTTCTCTTTCAGTTTCTCGTTCGCGAAAATTCGTTTTTCAAAAGACGTTAAGGCTTTATGAAAGCCATTTTTCATATTATTCTCGTTACGTCGCCTCGCTGTTTATGTCCACGATGTTCAACTAATTTTATGGTTTGCATTCTTTTTTTATTTTTTTGCTTTTTGCTAGTTATGCCGTAGCTTTATCATTATTATTATGTTATTATTATTATTATTATTATTATTATTATTATTATTATTATTATTATTATTAGGTTTTATGTTGTTGTTTGTCTTGTAATTTTACAGAATTTGTTTATCGATGTATAAAATATTTTGATAAAACGTGTATATGAGCTTAAGCTGTTTTTTATTGCTGTTTACGTCGAGATTAACCCTGTTGGAGCAGATCTCTGATCGTTTTCGTTCCAATCTTGTCCATCCTTGTTTCTTGTATCGCAAGAATGGTATATCTAGGTATACAGAATTTAATGCATCATTCCCACTTTTAAGACCGTTGGAAGCGATTTGAAGAAGATTTGATATGGTTGCTAATCTTAGCAGATCATGCATAGACTGAACAGAAATAGACGCCAATGACTGTCAGCATTATAAAATTCCAGATAACGGAATGTAGAATGTATGGGATTTACTTATAAAATCTTATGCCAAACATCGTCGTTGATGTTTCGGCTGTTTTCTGGATAGAATCCCTGTTGTTCGTGTTTGCTTATTTGTACTTTCGGTGGAATTTACTCGTGATGAGTTGAGTTGGCTCCGACCAACGAGTTCCCCAAATCATTCACGAATTCTGACCACATCCATCCGACCGTCGACCAGAACCTAGCTGTAAGCCCATAGACGCGGTTGAAGCCTATAGGCGCAGATAGGAGTCGATTGCACTTCCATGTCCGCCTTTACAGCCGCCAGTTGTTTTCCAGCTTGTTTGCGCCAGCTTCGGAGGGGAACCGGATTGACTGCCTTGCGAATGAATTCTGCTGGAGGCTGACGGAGAGTATAACAAATCCATCTTAGACGTCTTATGAGTAGAGTTTATTTCATTGAGTCCATACAGTCCAATGGGGGAAGATGCGGAATTCGACGTAGACAGTAGTGGTCGGATATTTCAAGTTTTTAGAGATCTTCAGATTTAATTGGCCAGGATTCGCACGCATAAAGAAGCATGGCCCAGATGGACGCTTGGAACATATGCACTTTCTTGTACTTCTCATTCAGCTGAGGACAATAAGAGACCACGTAATCATAGAATCCTGTGCTCTACATTGCTGCAATTCACAACCTCACGTGATGTTTAAGCTTCGGTTCAGAATCAGACAATGGCTGCTCTAATTATTTCAGGAAGATCAGGACTTATCCACGAGGGCTGTACTTAAAGCCTAAAGCAACATACTATATATATAAATAGCAGCTTTTTCAGCTGCTATTTCTGAACTTCGGTATATGGTGAAGCAAATATTTTGCTGATCCCTTAATTATATTTATAAATATATGAACTTTTGAATAAGTTCTCCACCAATAATGCTGCTTTCATACTGATGGGCTTGGTAAAAATTATTAATTGTTAATTGATTTATTAATTAATAAATTGATAATCCTTTACCCTTTTAATTTGTAATATATATATATATATATATATATATATATATATATATATATATATATATATATATATATATATATATCAACCCCTTTATTTCTGAGTCCTAGGACTCATAGGTTCAGTTATTCGGTTTCCGTGACGTATAAGTGACCGAGATTACAACTTGCCACCTGAACGGGATACCAGTTTATAGCAGGGTTAATTTGCTACGGTTGAGCGGACTTGAAAAACGCGAAGTGAAGTTTTTTTATCCACGAATACAACGCGTCGCCCGGTCCAGAAAGCGAAACTTTTTTCCCATGAAAGTTCCGGACCCCAGTTATGAACACATTTCTATACAGCCAATCAGAGCTCAACTATCAAACTAGTGACCACCTATTGACGAAAATACTCTGCTTGAGTTCACTGGAAAATGTGCGTTATACCGAAATTTAACTCTTCTAAACGGGTTAATAGAGGCGACAAATATGAAATTTAGTGTATAAAGTCAATGTATAAAGAAATTTAGTGTGTAAAGTCACAGACGATGCCATAAGTGTTGCCAATTTGCGTAATTTACTCGAAACTGTAAATGAGTGTAGTTTCCTAATTTTTTTACTGATTTTGTACATTCCTAATTTGAAATGTTGGTGTTGATTTGAAAACATCGTAATCAATATGGCGCTGTATCATATTGCACCCTTCTTGTATATATCAAGGGGTACATGCAATATCACTAATCTCAGTTTGAGCATTGGTACCTAATGTTAGCTCCATATAGAGATGGTGCTCAATTGATCTATGAGGATGGTGGAGTAGGGGGAATGTGGTGCTTATGTGAGACCTGCTGTGCTGTACTCTCAGAGTGACATACACCATTCTATGCCTGACTGGCTGTACTGTAGTAGTACACAGTATGTGAATTTTCAAGGTGAGCACTGACTGGTTGTATGCAAATGAGTTCATTACTGGTGTCTGGGACTCCTGTAGGAAAAAAATTTCGCGTCCGGGAATTGAAACTACGTTCATAAAATTGTAATTGCAACGCTCTAACGACTGCGCACACAGAACGCAAAACACTGGAACAAACACTGTTAAGCATTTGCTCTGGTATTATAATAATTCGTGTAGCAATCTGACCTGGACAGTACTTGGTCTCATTAATAAAACAAAACAGAGCTCGGAGAAATTTGAACTCGGCACCTAAAGAGCCGCCACAAATACTGCGAAACAGTCAGTCGCCCCAATGGTTCTGTCCATTCACTGATTTTATGTTTAATCGTAAATAAAATCGTTGTTTCAAATTTCTGGCTTTAAGCCTGCAGCAGACATTATTAAATTTATAATGATGAATAGCCACTTGGTTGTGTCTGTAAAGCACCGAGGCAAGAAAAAGTGATTATATTATTTCCATCGACTACTTTCTAAATTCAAATTCTGTCACGTTAGCAGGTCGATTAAATAAGTACCAGAATGATAACTTTATTGATTTCAATCACGTTTGCCCCTCCTGGGCAGAAATTGATCACATATTAAAGAGAAATCAATAACGGAGAAAGTTTGACAGAAACGAGAGGACGTCAGACTAAACACAATACTCTATTTTCTCTATTTTATCTTTTTGCGTTCAAACCCTCTTTTTTTCT
Source organism: Octopus bimaculoides (assembly GCF_046866305.1). NCBI lineage: Eukaryota > Metazoa > Mollusca > Cephalopoda > Octopoda > Octopodidae > Octopus > Octopus bimaculoides. The sequence continues at coordinate 106,266,392 of NC_142933.1, forward strand.
ACCCTGGTATCAATAATATTAATATTAATAACATTCCGAATTCGATGCACTCGGCAATATCCAGCTACTTCAAAAATTATCCACGTACCTGGGTATGAAATCAATATTACATTTATATCGATTTCACATTATTTCTTTATATTCCATCTTGTTGCTTGTATCGATTAAACAATAATCGGATGATTAAGATATGAATTATCAAAGAATACGTTTTCGAATTGCATTCTTTTAACAAGAACTATCAAAGAATACATTAAACAATAAGAAACACAGGAGCCCTTTCTAGTTACAGTCACAATCTTCAACATAAAAAAAAATAAAACAAATTGTAAAATAGAATATATTAAAATTTAGATTAACATAAAACTGGAATTAATAATAATTTTAAGCTTATTTGACACAAGGGCGCATTATTTTCTTATGTGGAATCATATTCTATAAAATCAAACCTAAACGTTGACTGATATACTAAGAGCAAATGACACTGCCAAACGCAAACCATTTGTAACATGCAACTGAGGAACACAAGAAGATCAGCTGAAGTCGAACAAACGTGTCAGTACTTGAGATGGGAAGAGAAAGGAAAGTTTTGACAGTTGCAATATTTAAGTCATGTCATCAGGGTTCGGAACCTCAGGAGTCACATCCTAAAGGGAGGAGTTAATGGGAAACGAGGAAGGGCGAGACCGAGAAAATATTGGTTTGATGGCACGAAAGAAGGGACCAAAATACTTCAGGCTGAATGCTCATCAATGGACCGAGGTATCAATCAATAGAGAGAGAGAGAGAGAGAGAGAGAGAGAGAGAGAGAGAGAGAGACAGACAGACAGAGAGACAGACAGACAGAGAGACAGAGAGACAGACAGACAGACAGACAGACAGACAGAGACAGACAGACAGACAGACAGACAGAGACAGACAGACAGACAGACAGACAGACAGACAGACAGATGGCGCATGCGTCAAGGGTCCCAGATCTTCAGCAATGAGAATGAGATTAGACAAACAAAATTGCGTCATGGTCTCTGAACAACAGGTCTGTAGGGCGAAGAAAACCTCGGATGGATTCTAGCCCAGAATGTAAAGAAATGAAGCTAAATACCGAAAGTTGTTTTAACTTTTCCCTCTGCTTCTACTCCAAACAATTTTTGATGTTCATTTTTATCTGTACTGAAGTTGTGGATGGCGAAAGTGTGTATTTGTAGTCAAATGCATGACTCATATTAACATTAGTTTATTGTAAATACTTATTTTGTATCGTTTTAAATTATATGAAACTCTACCACCTCACACAACTCGAGTCAACCGAACGACGTAAATATTCATACTTATGCGCTAGGAATCCGAGTGCATGCTGGGAATCCTAGACTCTAACTAAATCTCTTGACCTGGGGTCATTCAATATATGGCTCTGCTTTTAAACAATGTTAACTCAAATGCCTTTACACAGCCACGGTCGAAGATTAGAGAATGCGGTGATTTGGGAATTTAACCAGAGCTATTTCATACCAAACTATGAGTCCTTCACCCTTTGAAGAAATTGTAAGGGTGCTACTTTGACATACAACGTGTTGTGGGTATTTTAAATCTGGTGGAAGCATCCGTCGTTGGTTTGATTTTAATTCAAATAATACAAGTTTTGTTGACGCAAACCACCACCAATCTCTTTAGAGTCTGGTTTATCTAATGCTCCGTAAAATGATGAATTACTGATCAAGAACCAAGGCCATGCTTGAATACTGTAGAAAGTAAACGAAGTGTTTAAACATGGCATGGATTCATTACCAGAATTAATGAGAATTCCCACATACAGATCATTTGCCGTTTTTAATGAAGACTTAATAATAATTATAATCAGATTCATTAAACATAACATGCGCATGTCTGAAACAGTAATGCAGATACAACCTAAAGAGGAAATTAAAACAACTAATACCATCTCTATCAGAAGAATATTCCAAGACGAAATTTCTCTGCTGTTTTCTGTTTGTGTTTCTTTCTGCCGGTAAAAGCATTAAACAGATATTTAAATCAGACAGAAATCTGACACATATATTGTATGTATGATATGGGAGAACACTTACCAATTTTTCTATATGGATAACCTCACGTTCTTCGTGATGTATGATTAGTAGAAACTCTACCACAGACTGAACATGGCATTGTTCGATTCAGTGGTATAAAATTTGGATTGGTTAAACGCGCTAAGACGATCTTGAAACGCAGAAAATAAATTAAAAACACAATTATGTTAGAGAAAGAAACGAAAATAACAGATTTAGTCATAAGATAGGCTTATAAATATTTAGAAACCAAATGCAAATATTCAAAAATGTTCTAGGCAGAGTTGTATACACGCAGATGGAGGGGGAAAGAAGAGGGAATAAAGAAGAAAAGCATTCTCCGATTCCATTGCCAGCCAACAGTTGTTAGTAAGGGACCATTTTGCAACACGCTTAATAAAATTTCCTGGACGGCAGCATCTTCCTATCTTCCATCAATTTATGCTTTAAGTCACTGGAAAAGCTTCTTCTGAGAGTAAAAATTCCATTCCCAGTCTGATGAACATCACGCATCGTAGAATTTCTTTCGGCGTAATTCCTTCGGCAAAACCATTAGATAAAGTAAAACTATTCGCTCTTTTTGCCAAAGGGAATTGATGGTATGCTCTTAACCATAGACCCAACCGGATTCGTTTCACACATGGAATAGACTTCATCGGATCCGTTTCGCATAAACCTTCAACTCACCAATGCACGATCACAGAATGACTATGTGTCGAATGGTTTCAACATCTTTCACACGTTGCAGACAAGTTTAGTTTGGTAATGACCGTAACCTAGCCATGCATGTAGTCCTGGTGCCAAACATACAATTCCTCCCGTCCTGTAGTACATGTAACAGAACCAAGATATTTGAAAAACCTCCGTATTACTTGATTTGAAAACTTCCCAGATGGCGCTACTCACAATGTTCTCTTTGAGACCCAGAATTGCTATCAAACCATCACTCATACCCTCTACTAAGCTTTGATCAAATGCGAAAGTTGACTTTCAACCGATCACATGGTCCAGCTGGCAAAATTCGTGATACTAAAGAACCTACCTCGATGTTGGTTTCATTCAAGACTGCAGTTCGGTCAAAGAGTTAAACAGTAAAAGCCGTGTCGCCCGAACGATAGCCACAAAAGTTTACTGTAGTCAAAGCCCAGGAAATTGTGATATCTGTCGACATCAACACATGACTGTTCTGAGAAGTGGTGCATAAAAGCCACTCACACTGGTTTGGAATCAACTAGAACGTGACTGAAGTGCTCTGTCAAGTGTTGAAGTGCGTATTTGCTGTCCGTATGGCGTATCTACCATACGGACCCGTTTAATGGCCTTCACTGCCTCCTTTGCAAAGCACGAACCGGAACGCACACAAAAGCTTCTATTGTGCATTGCATCACCGAAGTTATCAAGAATCTTTCTCACTGCAAACATGTTGCAATCGATTATCTTTTCTTTTCGATTCAACTAAGTGATCGATTAGCTCCTTCTTTAATCTACTGTTCAATATTTAAAATTGTAGCTGTAAAAACCGGCTTCGCTAATTCGTCAGTCTGTTACCAGAAATATTTCCTAACCAAGAAATACGTTTTCATTATCCTCGACCCTCATCAAATGCTAGTAACAGTATCTTGTATGTTATGCTGTAGGTACCGGTTCTGCTGTAGTAGCAATTCTCTAACATCGATTTATACAGCTATTTTCACGTCCAATACAGCTAATAATTCTCTCTCTCACCTCACCTCTCTCCTTCCTTTCTCTCGTCTCTCATTCCTTCAACAGGTAGACAGATAGATACATACATATGTACATACGTATATTATGCTCGTGGATTTGCCTAAATAAATATATATATATATATATATATATATATATATATATATATATATATATATATACACATACACATATATGTGTATATATATATATATATATATATACACATACACATATATGTGTGTATGAGTATGCGTCTGTGAGCATATATATATATATGCGCATATATATATACATACGTGCATACGCACACAAATTATATACAACTATATACATGCACATATTTGTATGTACTGTAGATATGTATATATGTGTGTGTGTGTATACATATATATATATTACTATAAATGTAAATGAATATATATATATATATATATATATATATACATACATTCACATATATACACCCATGCATGCATGCATACATACATACATACATACATACATACATGCATACATACATACATACATACATACATGCATGCATACATACATCTTGGCAAGTTGAAATTGTTAGCGCTGCGAGAAATGATATTACATTGTAAAGATCATTGCCAAACTCTACCTTCACCACCACCACCACCACCACCCCACTTCCAGAGACACTACCCACTACTTCTACCACCACCAACATCACAAATACTATCCACTACTAGGTTCTTATATAGGAAACAAGTTTGAAATCATAAAACAACAATACAATCCCATAGAATACAATGGTATATAAAATAACATAATATAATGCTATACAATAGAAGAGTGAATAATAAAATACAATACCGAGCAGCCGTGCTACAATATAATTCTACAGAACACAACGCTATTCACTGTAATACAATGTGATATGAGATTTATTCTCCGAAATTCAAGACAAACCAACATGAATACAAGATACTAAAAGTAAATAGTTGCAAAGATTCTACGTTATTATCGAATGGAAAAGCATTGCTAACTGTTGAGAATTAATTAAGGACGAATAGCGGTCATTTTTCAGATAAATTTACAAATGAGAAACGACAATCGTAAATGTATGCACATGGAAGCGAAGTAAAAAAAAAATCTTATTAAGAAATAATGATAATAATAATAATAATAATAATAATAATAATAATAATAATAATAATAATAATAATAATAATTCTGTTTTCATAGTCACTGAGTCATAGATGGGGACGATATCTCGAAGACAGACAATTTCTGAGGATTTATATAAAAGATGAGGAGAATGAAATGGAAAATATAGTATATGCGATAAATATACAAAGTATGTGATAACATAAAGGATGCAGTCCTCCTGATACAGGAGAAACTCCAGCTGGGGCCAATCAAGGAACCTCACAGATTATCCTGACCACCGAAAAGGTACGATTCCTCTCTCCTACTCTCCATTCTACAGGCACATACTTAGAGTAAGGACACTCACTGTAATCGTTTTTGTCACATTCAGCAGCAATTTCGAGAGATGAAATAATTCGATTACATTGATCCCAATATTCTACTGGAACTTATTTTATCGACCCTGGAACGATGAAAGGCAAAGGAGACAGCGGCGGGATTTGAACTCAGAACGTAAAGTCGGATGAAATAATAACTATTATGAAAAAGAAGTGCCGTACTGGCAGAGTACTTAACATGCTGGCCAAAATACTTCGCAGCATTTTTTTTTTTTTTTCCATTCTGAGTTCGAATTCCGCTGAGATTGACTTCGCCCTTCATCCTTTCTAGAAACTATTAATATTATTGTGAAAATGTTTCCTTCACATTTCATGTATTTACTCATTAACTACGAAGGGCCACCCGAACTGCTGAGGTAGGTAACGTATTTGATGACACTAATACATCATTATATGATGCGAAGTAGCACAAGAACTGGATCAGTTTTTTTTTGTTTTTAAAGAAAAACACATTTACACATGTGTGCTCAATAGAAATGTCATCATCATCGTCATTATCATGTCGGTTGATTTGTCCAGACCAAAGCAACTCTTCCACGCCAGATGTTCCAATCGAGCGATGTGGCATGAACGCCTGGCCTGAGTTTTAGTCACATTGACCTTTCGCTAGCTGAAGTATCTCATCTGCGCATACCATAACTACAGATGATTGCAGTAGATCACTAACTAAACCGGTTTATCCTGGCCGTTGACATTTTGTTATCTTTTCATCCACTCAGCAACTAGTGGTATTTGCCATTGATTCAATTTGTGTGTCTGTCTGTGTGTCTGTGTGTGGGCGTGCAAGTGTGTGTAAACACGTACGGATATATAGTAGATAGCTAAATAGACACAGACATTAGATAAATAGAATAAAAAGTTAGATAGATAAGTAAATAGAGAAACAGTTCATATCCAACATGCGGCATCTCATGATCTCGGTGGTGTACCCTGACTCGGGTGGTTAATTGCTGCTTAACCCAAGGGTGGAATCCTGGCAGGTGCTACTACTCTGGATTTGAGTATACCTGGGGAAAAAATGTGATTAAGCAGTGGTTCCACGTTTTTCAAAACCCGGGAAATCCCGAATCATTGTTCCACTACAGTTTAAAGTCAGACCCAGGGCATAAAAAATGCCATAAAACTCTGGAATTTAAGGTGATAATGTTCTTCGTAATGTATACGCAGCGTCCATTAGGCTTATTTTTCCCATTTCTCTTAAGTACGACTTTCCTGATATTATGACTCAAGAATCTTCCTGTTCTTTTCTTTACTAACCCGTGTGCCCCAAGAATAACAGATATCGTTGTGGTTTTCATCTTCCACATTTTGGCAATCTCCATACCTAGGTCTTTGTATTTCTGAATTCTATCGAGTTCATCGACTGCGACATTATTGTCCGTGGGGACAGCCATATTAATTAAAAGACAAGTTTAAGCAATATGATTTTGAAAGTTGTGTCTGGGTAATTTGCGTTGATTATTCTATCGGAATGGATTTTAAAATTCCAGGAAATGGTAATAGGACCAATTACAATAACTGGCTGGGGAAAGTGTCCATATCAATTTTTAGTCATTTCTTTCTCATGATGTTTGTGGATTCTCAATGAATACATTGCTCCATTTGAACGTCTTCGTTTTTATACTAGTTAGCAGTCATTAAAGAACATCCAGAGATAAGGTAGTTGATCATCTCCTACATGGATAAACTTGAAAGGAACACCATCCATACAGGCATACGATCATTTGATTACTTTAACATGGCCTTCTCTTTGAGTCTGTTCCATTCCTGGTAATCAACGCAATGGAAACGAAATTGATTTACCAAAAAGGAAGGACATTGAAAACTGGAAACGAACAGACAAATCTGCAACAATGTATTTCCGACCGCGCCCGTGTGAACACATAGATACATAATAGATAGATTAAAAAGATAGACAATAGATAGATAAATAGCTAGATAGATAAATAGCTAGATAGATAAATAGCTAGATAGATAAGTAAATAGATTGAATCACAGGCAGATAAGCGGAAAGATAAACAGACAGACAGAAAGACAGACAGACAGACAGACTGATAGATAGATAGATAGATAGATAGATAGATAGATAGATAGATAGATAGATAGATAGATAGATAGATAGATAGATAGATAGATAGATAGATAGATAGATAGATAGATTAAAGTAATCATTTCAAATAATCGTATTTTTGTGTGGATAGTGTTCCTTTCAAGTTTCCATAGCTTTAAGCTAGAAACAAATATCTATATATTTCATGTGATGTCTTTCCATATATGTAACAGCAACATCTCTCTACGACGGATGCCTGCATTATCTTTAATTAAATATAATTACAGTCTGTATTTTGTAAGAGTTTGGCAACTGTACACAAAAGACAAATTGCCACAGATTCATTTTCAGTGAAGGATTGCTTGAGATGAACCATAAAATAGGTTTCTTTTCTCAAATGATGAGTACGATCAGAGCAGCACCGACCGATAATTGTATAGGCCTATGCACATAACTGTTTTTTATTACGTCATGAGAACGTGCGAAACGTTTTATTCAACACTGCCATTCAGTTCTAACGCTGGTAGCCTTTGTAAAATCTTTATGTATTGTACGCAGAGAGAGGGAGGGAGAGAATCAAAGGAACTTAATTATGTTTCCGAAATACAATCATAAAATATCTACAGTGGATTTAAATACGAACACAATGAACAGAATTGTTAGTCCTTTTAAAGCATTCATCTTCTCAACATTTTCTTCTCTGCGAAAATTCTTCCACGGTTAAGTTCTTTGTTTGGTCATCTAAGTCAAAATTACATACAAATATAAACATTACATGTAACGAGTATATACATATAACATATATACACACACACATGCATATATACATACATACATACATATATATATATATATATATATATATATATATATATATATATATATATTGTGTGTGGTAAGTAGCTTGCTTACCAACCACATGGTTCCGAGTTCAGTCGTATATATATATATATGTGTGTGTGTGTGTGTGTGTGTGTGTGTGTGTGTGTGTGTGTGTGTGTGTGTCTGTGTTCGTCCCCACCACCACCATCGCTTGACAACCGATGCTGGTGTGTTTACGTCCTCGTAACTGAGCAGGTCGGCAAAAGAGACCCATAGAATAAGTACTAGGCTTACAAAGAATAAGTCCTGGGGTCGATTTGCTCGACTAAAAGGCGGTGCCCCAGCATGGCCGCAGTCAAATGACTGAAACAAGTAAAAGAATAAAAGAAATAAATATTAATATATTTATACATGTATACATATGTTGTATATGTAATTATTAGTGTAAACATACATATATATATGTACGTATATGTATATATATAAATGCGGCAGCATTCGTCGATTTCTTGAAAATAGGGTCATAACACCGAAATATTGAATACAAGGTAAGTCTACATTCATTCGCATATTCGTCTTCTTGTGATTTACCGGGAATTTACTTCGCATTGTTTTGGCCTTACCCACGATCCTTTATACAATATATTCCACATAATGCTTCGTGGTAATTATTCCATTATAATGTATATAAATATATATGTATATATATATATATATTGCATAATATTTTTATTTGTGTTGTTAAATGTTTTAATTCGGTCTGTTTTCCTCGCATACTGTTTTTCTCTGTTATATTGGTGCGCTACGGTGGATTATTTAAGACTTGGCTCTTATTTCTAGCAGCTAGATGCTCATTAAGCATCATTACAATATTTCATAGCTCCTTAAAGCTATCATAACTGCGTTCCACCAATGCTACTACTAGTGATATCATCAAATTTGAATTTATCCACAGATGATATGAACAGTAGTGACATCTAACTTCAAATCTCAGTGTTTGAATATTTCATTTAAATATATATATATATATATATTATAGTACTTTATTCTTTTATTCTTTTATTTGTTTCAGTCATTCGACTGCGGCCATTCTAGAGCTGGAGCACCACCTTTAGTCGAACAAATCGATCCCTAGTACTTATTCTTAGTAAGCCTAATACTTATTCT
>NC_142933.1:106280711-106283211 GCF_046866305.1 Octopus bimaculoides
GTGGATCAACTTTTGTTCTAGATGCAAACAAAATTCTCTGTAAATGGTGACCAGCCAATAGTGACCCGTAAATCGATTGAATACACATCATTTTAGATATTTTTCTTCTTTTCTCTCTCTCTCTCTTTCTCTCTCTCTCTCTCTCCCTCTCTCTCTCTCTCTCTTTCTCTCTCTCTCTCTCTCTCTCTCTCTCTCTCTCTCTCTCTCTCTCTCTCTCTCTCTCTTCTCTCTCTCTATCTCTCTCTCTCTTCCCCCTGAACAGAAATAGGTTATGTCAAATTCAAAACCCATCCTCGAACAAAAGATTTTAAATACATCCATCGTCTGAGAGACCTATTTAGCAGTCAATCAAATTGTCCGTCATTTCACGGCAAGCCAATAACTACCAGTCGTATATCTGACGGAAGTTTGTCGATAATGCAGTCAAATGGATTTTGAAAGCTTTTTAATGTGTTCGTATTTCATTGAGATTTGGGAAACGTTGTAGAAACTGTAGCTTTACACTAATAAGGTTTTGAGTGAATTCAGAAAGAAGAATGGAGAATTTACTTTTTGGTTGTATTTTGGAGAAATTGGTTCGAGTTATTTATCTGTCATTCGTTGTGAGCTTGAAAAGAAAATGGTGGGTAATCTATGTTAAAAGGCTTTCGCTATAGTGTATGTGTGTGTGTGTGTATTTTTCTGTACATGTATGTGTTTATGTGTGTGTGTCTCTCTCATTCTCTCCCCCCTCTCTCTCTCTCTCTCTCTCTCTCTCTCTCTCTCTCTCTCTCTCTCTCTCTCTCTCTCTCTCTCTCTCTGTGTGTGTAAGCAAATAAAACAAGGAGAGGTAAAAGGTAAGAAGAGGTTACAGTTGTTTCATAATACACTCAACATTACATCATCAAATTCCATGTAGGGATATATACACATACCCCCTCCCCATATATATATATATATATATATATATATATATATACAATATATACATATGCGTATAATCACATGATGATGAATAGAAGAGAGAATACAAGTATGGATTTTTCGGTGTGTATAATTCATTGTAAAACAAAAATAGTCAGGAAAGAAAAGATCAGCTGCTTTCTTAAAATGGCAATTTCATTAACTAACCTACTAATTAAAGAAAGGTAATTTCTTTAAATGAGTTATCTAGTTGACAGTCTGCTTCAGTGCCTCCTTTACAACGAAATTTCCTCCCGCAAATTTTCCCACAGTAAAAAAGGTTACAGCTAATTTCCCGGAGACGATAAAAAATATTTAATGTGAAACAGACCTAAAGTCAAAACTGCAGCAACCATAACAATCATGTCATTTATTTATTAACCACTGTATCTTTTGAGGAAGAATTGGCTGCTATTTCTAATGAATGAAGACACCTCGTTGACGCAATCTTCGACTTTTTGACGCTTTATTTCCTCATATACGAAAAGCGATGACTATGTGCTTTTCATTTATTTAAGGTTATGATAGGACACATACCAGTCATATGTGCGGGTTTCGTTTCAATGACTGAAGCCCTCCGGTAAAAAAAAACATGTCGTTGACTTTCTGTGTAATGGGAAAATATATGCGTAATTGATTCCTCTTGTTATATTTCTATGATTAGGAAGTATTTGAAATATATGTGTGTGTGTGTGTGTGTGTGTGTGGTGTGTGTGTGTGTGTGTGTGTGTGTGTGTGTGTGTGTGTGTGTGTGTGTGTGTGTATAGTAATCCCTCACTATATTGCGGTTCACTTATCGCGGTTTATTATTTAAGCGTTTGTCGATTCCTCCGCAGTGTTGTTTTGCATTTGTAATAAAATAAATAAATACAAATTATAAAAGTAATGCAAAAAAAATATGCAGTACAGTAGTGTTTCTACATCGTGGATATTCACCTATCGCAGCGGGGTTTCGAACGTAGCACCCGCGATAGTCGAAGGAATACTGTATATACATATATATATATATATATATATATATATAAAGTGTAGTATATTGCCACTTAAGTGTGGCTGACCCCTAGGGGTGGATGTTAGGGTTAGGGTTAGGGTTAGGGTTAGAGAATTAACATTGCTATATATATATATATATATATATATATATATATATATATATATATATATATACAGTTTCTAACAAAACTGTCCGATGAACGGGAACGTGAAACACAGAGTAACAGTCTTTTGTTATATTTCTGCTGCTTTTAAATAAAGTATATATATATATATATATATATATATATATATATACAACGACCTCGAACCCACAAGAGTAAACACGAGAGACAGAGACAGAGACAGGCAGAAACAAGGAAAATGCCCCTTGTATTTGAAAACTATGCAAATATTCTTTTAAAAAACTTTTCATTTAATTTTTCCCAAATTCTATTGTTTCCCATGCTTAGAGTTGAAAAAGTCTCAATGACCGAAACCGGTACTTTAAAATGTTGTTTATAAAATTATCTTAGCATTTTCTACCTTGAGTTTTTTTCATATATTATTTGAGTACACTTTTTCC
>NC_142933.1:106288211-106290711 GCF_046866305.1 Octopus bimaculoides
TTCTTCTTCCGGAAGCATCTCAGCAGTGGCCTCACGAAGCTCCTTCCAGAATTCCTCATGAGAAGTGCGTGAGGTCGGCCATGTTTCAATCTCGTGTACGCTGGCACATCTGTAGCGCTGTGATGGAGTCGCTGTTATAATCGGTTTTCTAACGGCTTTTCTTCTTCTTCCCGGAGCGTCTCAGCAGTGGCCTCACGAAGCTCCTTCCGGAATGCCTCATGAGAAGTGCGTGAGGTTGGCCATGTCTTAATCTCGTGACCAAATTGAAATGAAGAGGACAATCAAGGAAAGCTTGGAAGAGCAGTGTGACCAGTAAACACATAGGACATTTAAGGCGGAGAGCTGGCTGAATCATTAGCACGCCGGGCAAAATGCTTAGTGGCATTTCTTCCGTCTTTACATCCTGAGTTCAAATGCTGCCGAAGCCGAATTTGCCTTTCATCCTTTCTGGGTCGATAAAATAAGTACCAGCTGGATAATGGAGGTCGATGTAATCGAATTACCTCCTCCCCAGAAGTTGCTGACCTTGCGTCAAACTTTGAAACCAATATATAGGGCATGTAACTATCTGGATGATAAATGAATAAAGCGTAGCTTTCCAAATCTGTTGGTTAACTAATTTGTTTCCACAGAATTTTATAACGGCGCCATCTTGTCTCCTTGAATTTACAGAATATAATAAAAAAAAAAAAACCTACGAATCTTGTTCTTCAAAAGCAATTTAAACTCAGATTAATATTTCTTCTTTTTTACTGGATCAACCCAGAAGGTTTGAAAACATACTGAAGTATATACTGCCTTCAATTTATCCTCAAAATTTCGATTTTTATATCAATTTTTTTTTTTATCTCGGTGAGGTTAAGGACGATGTATAAAGACATTTCATTATAAAAACTTATAACGCATCATATTTTAAACTGGTTTTGTCTCTTTACATAATCTTATTCATATCACAGTCACTATCTGGTTTTTACTCATTCATTCTATATATCTATCTCTCTATCTGTCTATCTATCTATCTATCTATCTATCTATCTATCTATCTACTCCTCTCCTTTATTTCACCACGTGCATTCCTTGTATTCAAGAAATTCTTCACATAAATACAATTTGAACCTAACTTCACACTGCATCGCTTTATTTTCTTCTTCTTCGCAATTTCTTTTTAATTCCTTCTTTTGTTGTTCGTATTTTTCATTCTTTGTGGTAAAATGGTTTGGTATTATATTATAATTGTATTCATTATATGTAACTTTTTCACGCTTTCTGTTTCTCGATATATTATTAATATCAACTTCATTTTTTTTCTGCCTTCACAGCTACATTCCTCGCTTACACACACATACATACTCTCACTTCCTCTCTCAGTCTTTTCCATTCACTCCCTCCCCCCACTCTCTCTCTCTCTCTCTCTCTCTCTCTCTCTCTCTCTCTCTTTCTCTCTCTCTCTCTCTCTCTCTCTCTCTCTCTCTCACTTTCTCATGATCTTAATCTTTTCCAATGTTTCTTCAAATCATTTTTCCAGAGCGAATCTTTTGCTTTTTTCCCCGTATGTTTTCCGAGAATAGTAATGTTTTATGCGCGCGCGCGTGTGTGTGTGTGTGTGATCCTATCTATTACGACTCGATATATGCGATTGTCTGTGGCCGCTTATGTATGTGTGTATACGTGTATGATGTCATATTCTTTTCTATATTTCGTATTTGAGTTCAACATCCATATACCAAAGCAAATGTAGTTTTCACACACAAACACACATACACACACATACACACACACACACACACACACACACACACACACACACACACACACACACACACACACACATAGATAGATAAATCTGTTATTTAACTGTCTTGCTTGTTTCAGTCATTTGACTGCGGCCATGCTGGAGTACCATCTTAAAGGGCTTTAGTCAAAGAAATCTACCTCAGGACTTATTCTTTGTAAGCCTAGTACATATTTCATCGGTCTCTTTTACCGCGCCGCTGCGTGACGGGGGCGTAAACACACGAATATCGTTCGTCAATCGATTCTGATGGGGGGGGGGACAAACATAGACACATAATATATATATTGAAAAGACCGTTAGTTGAAAGGACCAATGAAACAAAACCAATTTCAGGTGTGTGTCTATCAAAGTAATTTTATATTTATGCATATAACATTAGTTTTGTTCTATTCTCAACAAAAGCTGTCCGACGAACGGGGACACATGAAACTCTGAGTAACCGTTTTTGTGATGTCTTTGCGGGTTTATGGAAGCAACGGTCTTCGAAGACTCATATTGTCGTTGGTTTCTCGAAATGGGGAATAGATAGACAGCCGACAACTGATGAAGGGTGATTCTTTGTATTCTGTGTATTACTTGTCTTGTTTTCCTTTTCTCTCTCGTTGTTTGCATAAAATAACAGACATCTCTTCAACACACGTTACAAGACAGGAGATGAAGGAAGGAAAGGTCGGTCATTCCCCTAAAATTCTGTATAAATACTTA
>NC_142933.1:106295711-106320711 GCF_046866305.1 Octopus bimaculoides
TGCCTATAATAGAAATAATAATAATTATTATTATTATTATTATTATTATTATTATTATTATTATTATTATTATTATTGTTGTTGTTGTTGTTGTTATTTACTTTTAATCTGCATGTTTGTTACACTCACTCGCCGGGACACACCCAGCGTCCTAGGGCGAGTGAAGGATAAGAGATGTTACTGTAAGACTGAAAGCTTGGGGAGGGTAAGTTGCTGGAGTAGTAGCGAAATATCTTCATGTAATACAACACATACATTTAAATTGATAAGGTTTTTCTAAAGATGTGGGCAGTACTTGTCAGCAAAATCTTTTGGATTTCTCTGAGACATGGTTCTCTCAGGATATTGTCTACATGTTTCTGACATCCATTTTATCATACTTAGGGCACCAACAATACCAGGAATAGTCTTTACTTTAAGATGCCACATCCTTTGTATTTCAATTTCCAGGTCCTTATATTTACTAAGTTTATCAAATCCCTTTACAGATATGTTTTTTAATAGTGGAAACACATCTATTAGTCTACAAGTATTACTTTTCCATGTCTTTAATGACTATGTCTGGTCGATTAGCCTGGATGGTTCTGTCAGTGTTGACTGGAACACCCTAGAGAATAGTGACATTTTTACCTTCAACGACAGGCTCAGGATGATGTTCATACTAGTATGCAGGAGGGTTGATTTTTGTAGTTTTTACATATTTTCCAATGTAAATACTGTCCTACCCTATCGTGGCGATTTTTGTATTCATTTGTTGTTAGCACAGAACATCCCGAAACGAGATGGTCTATTGTGTTGTCAAATTTGTCACAGAATCTGCATTTGGGATCAGAACCGTTTGAAGAAAGTTTGCCGAATAGATTTCGATAAGCAAGTTTTGATTTTGTGCCGCCAATATGAAACCTTCAGTTCCTGTTTTCAGTCCTGAACTCCTCAGCCACTGATGGGTTGTTGCTTGGTCTAGATCAGCATTTCGGCTTCGAAGTATATGCTGTCCATGCTGGAGCTTCTGTCTCCACTGCTTCTCAATTTGTTTCTTCCCGTTCTTTTCTGCAATCAACTTGATTTATATATAAATCATAAACATACATTCAGGCGCACCCCCTCATATATAGGTACAGATAGATATATATATAGATAGATAGATAGATAGATAGATAGATAGATAGATAGATAGATAGATAGATAGATAGATAGATAGATAGATAGATAGATAGATAGATAGATATTAATTGAGCATATTAATCAATTTTAATTATCTACTTTTTATATGTAGTTCAGTCAGTAAGCATTCACAAATTACATAGATGTATGCGTCCTTTAACATATATATATATATATATATATATATATATATATATAATCACATAAATGTATATATATGTATGTATATATTCATATATGTATTTGTATGTATGTTTCTCAACTGCCATAAAAATATTGTTTATTATATGCAATAACTTTATAATTATAAACTAGATGTTATGTGTGTGTTTGTGTCTATTCAAAGGAATAAAACAGATGCAGATAAACAATATTGAAACGATTTCTTTTATCTGTTAAAACAAAGTAAAAATAGCTTTGGTATTTAGCTTTAATTAATCTCTATAAATTGATGCATAAAATTGGTAAATGCCGAGAGCTTGCGCTTATTATACATACATACATACATACATACATACATACATACATACATACATGCATACATACATACATACATACATACATACATACATACATACATACATACAAACATACATATATATACATATATATATATATATATATATATATATATAGAGAGAGAGAGAGAGAGAGAGAGAGAGACAGAGAGAGAGACAGAGAGAGAGACAGAGAGAGAGAGAAATGTGTATGTATATATGTATATATTTCGATAGATAGATAGATAGATAGATAGATAGATAGATAGATAGATATCTTTTTATTATAGCCACACAGGGCTAAATACAGAAAATGGACAAATTACAAAGTAGAGCTTTTCTTGGGGGGAGGGGATAATTTGGATCAAAAGGGATCGCGGGAAGAAAAAAAAAAAAAAAAAAACGTGGGGAGGGCGATCAATAGGGATCGTGTATCACAGTCGATGTAAAAAACGGGGAACAGATTAGGTTTATCCGTGGAGAGAAAAGCCTACGGAAAAAACCACGGTCACCTCAGGCTTTTTTTTTAAAAGGTACATGAAAGTAAGTACCTTCTCTCTTTTTGTCTCTTTTTGTTACAAGTCTATGCTTAAAATGGTGTCGTCTTTCATTCTTACCATTCTAGCCACATTTACCCATTTTTTGTTGAAACTTTCATTCGACAACACCTTCCTCTCTATCCTCATCCTCCTTTTCAAGTGGTACTTGAAAAAGTTGACGAGGGACTGACCAGAGAGGAAAGTGTTTGTTTGTAGACCTTTCAAACGCGTCCACCACACGCATTCTTTTGCCATAGCTATCAGTGTTACAAAAACCGTTTTTCCTTCCCGTTTAAAGGAAGGTGGCGGAACAATATTCACGATAGACTCGGCTGATAAGTGGGCTCGTCCCACACGCGACAACAGCCGTTCGACGAAGGTCCACAGCTCTGAAATATCTGGACACTGCACGAGTGCGTGCAGAACGGTTTCGTCGCTCTGACCGCATCTCGGGCAGGTCGGTCCGGTGGTTTTCGAACCGTGTCTGTAGATCTTCTCTCGAACTGGTAGTGCGTCTCGATAGCATTGCCAAGCCAGGGATCTCTGGAAATTATCCATAGGCCCCGGCCCGAACGTCGTCTTGAAAAGGCGGGTTAGGAATTTCTCGTCGACACCCAGGTTTGCCCCGAGAGTGTCGTCAGACCTCCCCTCCACTAGTCCTCTATAGAACGCATTGGTCGTTTGGAAGTTGCACAAGTTTGATCCCGGACGGCAGAGCTGTTGTAGAGCTTGGCGACACTCGCGGTGCCAATCGCCCAGTTTCGGTCTCTTCCTGATCCATGTTTGCAGTTCGGTAAGTGAGACGAGCTGCGGGAAGGCGTGCCTCACAAACGGCGCCCACACCTGTTCACCGTCGTCAATGAAGTTCCAGAGATGCCGCAGTCTCAGCGCATGTCTGCGCATCATTAACCACGGCATCCCCAGTCCTCCACGTAACGGTTGTTGACAGCAAATGGATCGCCTCACCATCGGAACGCCACCCTTCCACAGAAAGCGGAAAAGTATGCGTTCTAGTTTCGTGATGGTGGCATCGGGACAAGGCACGACGGTCAGGCGGTAATCGATGACTGATGCGATATACACATTAGCCACCTCCGCCCGGCCTTTTAGAGATAACTTTCTCTCAGCCCATGTTTGGCTGAGTTTGATCACTCTACTGGTGATCTCGTCCCAGTTCTTATCCATTTGGAGGTCCGGACTGAACCAGACCCCGAGCAGTTTAACCGGTCCGTCCGTCCAGCGTCCCACTACGGAGTCACTGTTGGACGGTATGGGCTTGCTTCTCCAGGTGCCGAGTAACAAACCCACTGACTTTTCCGGGTTAATTTTTGCTCCTGTCACCGTTTCGTATTGTTTAAGTGTCTCGCCTAGCATCTCGACGTGCTTTTCGCTCGACACTATGACGGTGACATCGTCCGCATATGCAGACACGCTCGTCCCGCAACCCAGCTCTCGTGGGATACCCCTCAGTGTCGCCAGCTTCCGCAGTAGTGGTTCGATCGTCAATACATACAGAAGCGCCGACAGGGGACATCCCTGACGGACCGAACGCGTGATGTCGAACGGTTTTGACAGGTGACCGTTTACCCGTATTACCGATCGGATGCCGCTATACAAGGCAGCGATCCAACCGCGGAAGACGGGACCAAAGCCAGCTGCCCTGAGGACGGCCGCTAGGTATCGATGGTCGACCCTATCGAAGGCTTTAGATTGATCTAAATTGATCAGCGCCCCACCCATGCCAGGATCCTTAACTACCCTGTCCATGATGTAGCGCATGAGGTGGAGGTTGTCATGGATACTTCTGCCCGGCACGGCGCATGTTTGCGCCCTGTCGACCAGTTTAACGATGACAAGCGCCAACCTTTCGGCTATTACTTTGGCCAAAATTTTCAAATCTGCGTTGAGCAGAGTGATGGGCCTGAAATTATCTATAAAATTCCCCTTGTTTGGGTCTTTCTTCAGCAATGTCACTGCATCTCGGCTCACGAAACCGGGAATTCTCCCGTTTTGTTGCCAGTTGCAGTAGACTGATGCCAAGAGGTCGCCAAACAAGTCTGGCATTTGACAATACAGCTCGTAGGGTAGACCATCCAATCCAGGTGACTTATCCCTCGCGCAGCCCGCCATAGCATCCCTTACTTCAGCAGCTGTGATGGGACCCTCACAACACTCTGCCTCTCCCGCCGAGAGCCACGGCAGGCCGGTCAGGTAGGCAGTGAAGTCCATCCTGCGTTCCGACTCACCGCTCGCACCGAACAGTCGAGCAAAGTGCTGTTGAAAGGCCCCACACATCCTTTCGGGTTCGAGCAGACTACATCCCTGTTCATCGATTAGAGACCGAATGGTGGCTCTGTTACCGCGTTGCGCCTCCGCCACCCGGGCTTCTCGCGCAGCTTCGATCCCTTCGTTCCTTAAGGCACGCATTTTAGCTCTGACGACGCAACCTTCGTGTTTGGCGTTGAGGTGTTGATCGAGGGCCATCCTCGCAGCCAAAACGTTGGTTGCGCTGCCAGTTGTAAGTGCCTCTTCTAGTTTCTTAACTAAGTCTCCCTCTACTCTATTTCGATCTATCGCTAGTTCTTTACTAAACCTAATAGATTCCGATTTGATTGCCATTTCCAGGGCAAACCACCAGCGGTTGTTAACGATGGCTCCTGTTAACGCCCTCTTAATTAATTCGCTAATCCGGTTCCTGTAAACCTGCCGCGCTAAGAGCGAAGCGTTCAGTTTCCAGTAACCGGGACCCTGCCTATGTGTCTTATCTAAGTCGAGCGTACACGTCACAAACTTGTGATCTGTGTAGCTGACTATTTTAAATTGTGGACATCCTACACTATCTCTATCCGCTGTCCTACATAGAACTCTATCTAGATACGATCTCGACGATCCGACGCGGTTTGTCCAAGTCCACGTTGGCACGTTCGGATGGTCGAGTCGGAACCTGTCAGACAAATGGAAACGTCTGAGCAGGTCTTTGAGGCACTTACATCCCCTTCTACTCCTATCCACTCCCACATAGTCTATATGCGTGTCCAAGGTAGCGTTCCAGTCCCCTACTAACAGTAAAGGTCGTGACGTTCCCAGGAAAACCTCTAGACGTCTAAGGAAATCCGCTCGACCCGTTAAGGACGGTGCATACACTGCCACCAGACGGAAAGCACACCCGTTTGTGCCATCGACGTCCAAGACAACCAGCCTACCCTCCGGGTCTAGGAATATTGGCCTTACTTTTAGGTTCAGACTCTTCCGAAAAAGCACCGCGGTACCACCACCACCCATGTTTGGCAGACAGGGAGAAAAATAAATGTCGAAATGTCCACCAAACATGGACTTGAGGGCCCGCGGGTTACTGAGTCTGGTTTCACTGATAGCCATGATTTCTATGTTCTGTGACTTGATGTCATTTAGAAGGTAACCTTGCTTCCAAGCTGACGCCAAGCCACGTACATTTACACAACCTAATTTAAGCATAGTTGAAGTCGAAATTTGTGTTTCATACACGACAGTAAAAGAGACAAGAGAGAAGGTTACTTACTCGTTTCGAAAGTTTTAGCTTCCTCTTCTTTTGAAGTATCATGGATGAGGTTTTTGAAGAGTTTCTTTCATAAATATTTTTGGAACCCCCCAACCGCATTTGGAAAGAGGGTTTTGAGTGTGTGGTGCTGCGTTTGTGTGATGTGAACTAGATAGATAGATAGATAGATAGATAGATAGATAGATAGATAGATAGATAGATAGATAGATAGATAGACTTATAAATATATGTACAGAAGAAGTTAATATATATATATATATATATATATATATATACTTAGAGAGAAAGAGAGAGAGAAGGAGGAGAAAGCGAAAGACTCCTATATATGATACATGCATACATATAGACACACTTGCCTACTTACATGTGTTTGTGTTTTTTTTATGTTTTTGTGCGTATGCAAGTTAGGAGAAAGTGTTGACGACAGAGGAGCTTATGTACCTATTGTATAACACTTATATATATATATATATATATATATATATATATATATATATATATATATATATATATATATATATATATATACATGCTTGTATATGTCTGCCGTTATATTATGATCACTAATAATAATAATAATAATAATAATAACAACAGCAACAATAATTACAATCTGCAGCACCAGCATTTGCGCCTGCGCCAGCTCCAGTACCACCACTTGCTATCAAAAACGTCTTTAGATTTTGAAAGCTCTTCATGAAGATCGCACATGTTAAAACTGATGATAACAAAGTCATGAATATTCACACTTAGAAATAGCATTGAAATTATCGTTTGCCTCAAAGCATGCACTCTATAATTAAGATTCAGACGTTTCATTGTATATATATATATTGACTTTATGGAAATTGCTTCTCTTCTCACGCCGTCCTTTTTCTGGTTTGTAAATGTGCGGCATGTTTAATGAAATTACGTAATACTAGCAAAATTCTGGTGAGATTTTGAAAAATATTCAATAAATTTCTGCATTTCAAATCGCTTTAACGCAACTGTAGAGTTGAATTCATACTGGCATTAAGAACTAACAACACAATTTCCTCTCATATCTCCAGACTTATTATAACAGATACAGTACTAACGTCTGAAAATAACCTCATATCTGTCCCTTTTTCTCTTTTACATACATTTCAATTTGCTTGCATGGATTCGTCCGTGTGTGTGTGTGTGTGTGTGTACTTATGTATATATATATATATAATGCAAGAGAGTTAGGGGTTGAAGATTCAACCCACTATCCAATATACGGCTGGGAGGGTACCCAATTAGTGTTACACTAGTGTTATACCAAGTGTAAAAAGTGGGTGCGGGTAAAAGGGGGTTATTTTACCCTAAATTTATATAGCAATAATATATATATATATATATATATATATATATATATATATATATATATATATATATATATATATATATATATAATAAAGGAGTTACGACGCAAAAACGTATAAATTCAAATGAACATATCCAAATATGTTCATTTGACGTTTTTGCGTCGTAACTCCTTTATTATTATTAATATAACCAAAAGGATCGATTCTTGAAGAGTCTGCATATCTTCACTGTCGTTTTTTTTTCTGCTATTTTGGTGATGATTTTTTGACTTAGCTTACCAATTATTTTTGTTGGTAGTTAATTTATAATATATATATATATATATATATATATGCGTTTCTAGAAGGTATATCTTAGCGGGAATTTGGAATAAAATACCGGACACATCATAGACCTTTCTAGTGATGGTTTATGTAACTCTGATATTCGGAAGGCACTGGTTATATTCACTGTGAAGTTAATTACCTCCCCTGTGTTTCTCTGTCTTTTTCTTAACGCTCTTAATCGATTGCACAGAACACAGATACAAAACCGTCTTGTTGTTTTTAACAGCTTAATCAATATCGAAATGAATAAGTATTTTGGCCAGGAAGATCTGGGTAACTGCATTTCACAAGGTTTTTTGTGGTTTTTGTTATAATATTATGTATGTATGTTATTGCTCAGTTTTATTTCAAAATTTCTTGCCGATAGAGAAAGAGCCGGTTTCTAACCTAGATTCAAGGCTTCTTCATTGGAATTTCAACATCAACACCAGAATATTTTTGTATGTATGTATGTATGTATGTATATATATTCTTTTATTCTCTTATTATTTTATTAGTTTCAGTCATTTGACTGCGGTCATGCTGAAACACGGCCTTTAGTGGAGCAAATCGCCCCCAGGATTTATTCTTTGTAAGCCTAGTACTTATGCTATCGATATATAAATATATATACGGCGGGCTTCTTTCAGTTTCCGTCTACCAAATCCACTCACAAGGCTTTGGTCGGCTCGAGGCGATAGTAGAAGACACTTGTCCAAGGTGCCAGGCAGTGGGAATGAACCCGGAACTATGTGGTTGGTAAGAAAGCTACTTATATATGTACATATGTATATATATATACTTTATTTAAAAGCAGCAGAAATATAACAAAAGACTGTTACTCTGAGTTTCACGTTCCCGTTCATCGGACAGTTTTGTTAGAAATGGAAAGGAATAACAATGCAATCAAAAGTAATATAAAATTTGAAACACATAGATCTGTTTCATTGGTCGTTTCAAATAACGGTCATGGGTGCATAATGAACAATATTCGATATTTTTTTTAAAATAGGATGAATCTATATTAAATTCATTTGTTTTGTTCATTATGCATCCATGACCGTTATTTGAAACGACCAATCAAACAGATTTATGTGTTTCAAATTTTATATTACTTTTGATTGCATTTTTATTCCTTTCCATTTCTAACAAAACTGTCCGATGAACGGGAACGTGAAACTCAGAGTAACAGTCTTTTGTTATATTTCTGCTGCTTTTAAATAAAGCATATTACTCTACCTCTGGTATTTGAGTACTCTTTTTTCCACCTTGTTGCACATTTTATGTGCTTATTCCGGTGTGTGTGTGTGTGTGTGTGTGTGTGTGTGTGTATGTGTGTGTGTGTGTGTATTTATATATATAGTTGGACGCTAGCTTTTTTTATGGTGTGATCCGCTTCTATTTGTTCACCATTCAACCATAAAGCAAAATAGAGCAATTTTCGTCAGGTGTTTCAGATTGTTATTGGAGGTGTGGGGCGTGGGGAATAGACGAACTTCTGAAAATGTGAACAGGAATCCAAGTGTTTTAACATCACAGCTATTGCGGTTCGTCTGAACCCTTATTTTGTATCACAACAAATTGGGCTTCATTACGGTCATTGACACAACAGAACCTTATACCGAATAATATCAGTTATATCTCATAACAGCAATTATTTCTCAAAGTGTCCATTATGTCACTTCAGAGACATCTACGGTTACTATCTCACATCCCAACTTACGTGTACCGTGAGATACAATGTTTGTGTTGTGTTATCATACATTGTCCACCATCCCAGCATTACCCTTTTAGAATTTCAAATTAATGCTTATTTATTCGCATTGATTTCAACTAATCTTGCATAATTTTTGTAGCTCTAAGATTTTGATGAGGTAACTGTTAAATTTGAGATTGTAAGAGGGTCGGTGTAAGAGGTCAGATCTGGTCAGTTTGAGCATAACACAAGTGGAATATTTTGGCCGGATCTGACCCGATTTGGCTGACTTTAATGCTAAAGGATTAATGTTATAATCACGGCGGGATTGTACCTTTTCATGTTGATTTTAATACTAAATCACAACAAATGTGGGATATCATCACCGTTGCGTTTCACATTGTCTTGATGTACAGTGTGATGCTCTCGTGATCGCAAGATTGTGGTTTCGATTCCCAGACAGGGAAAGAAGTGTTCATTTATTTCTTGAGTACTTCATTCAATAAACGAAGTTGTTCATAAGCTGTAAACTTTATTTGACGTCGCTCTAGTCCCCATTGCCGTAAATGAATAACCCTGCAACAAATCGGCGTCCCATTCAGGCGTAGTTGGAATATTGTGATCATGGTCAATTATACGCCCTTGAAACCGAGTAGCTGGTCTTGTGAAGCCTAGGATTTAAGACGGTAATGTCTAGAAACTGATGATATGTCTCACGACATCCCTCCTACCTCAATACTTTGACTGTGTCCCACATTTTTGAATCAACACCACTACTCACTAACTACATGACTCCCAGTGAAACTATTACCTCATAACAAACATAGCGTCTTTGTGACCTCCGTCCGTAAACTTCGCAGCACAAACCCATTCTTATTATTATTCACAAAGCAAAGTTTACTTAACACAAAAATTTGTTGAATCAATCAGGTTTTAAGTATGCATTAGTAGATAGAAATCACAACATAGTTCAAAGGAAAAAGCTATGAAATACAACGGCCAGTACAAAAGAAAATACAAACTATATAAAACTGCATAAAAATATATCGATCGCATATTTTTTATAGATTTCTTACATTAAATTATACGCAGAGTATCACGAAAAATAACTAAGTTTATATCGGTTTGAGCATTGTATATAGAGGACGTTATACATAAATTAGTGAACGAAATTTTGCTCATGTATATTTGAATGCAGTCAACAAGTGCGGAAGCATCCGGGATCTCAGGATCTCTTCGGCCTAGACCAGTGGTTTTCAACTGGCGTCCATAATAAGCCCTGATGATCCATATAAGAATTTTGGGGGTCCATGCAAGGAAATAATAAATTGGGGATCCACAATAAAATTTTAAGGGCCCCTGAGAAAATCTTGTTTTAGTTGTTTGTATTGGTATGTACTACAAGAAACAGCTTGGTTTCTTTCTCTGGCGTTTTACATAGTTCAACCTACACAAGTTAATGGAGGGGGGGAACAAAATAAGAATGTTGAAAGACGTTTCTATAAAACTAGTTTTCAAACATGGAATGGCTATGGGGGTCCACCAGAACAAAATAGTAACCAAAGGGTCCATGAGTATAAAAAGTGGTTGCGAACCCCTGGCCTAGACTGTGATGCAAGAACTCAATCATATCAAAAGCCATCAGAACGAGCTCCGACAATTAATTTCAGGTGATGCCTATAAGCGGTGGCTTCTATGCTCGAGAAGCGTTACAACTTTGCCTCATAAACGGCGGAAATGGGGAAAGCGTAGCATGTAGAAACGAAGATTACTATAAGCATTTCATGTGTGTGTTTGAGTGTGTGTGTGTGTGTGTGTGTGTGTGTGTGTGTGTGTGTTTGAGTGTGTGTGTGTGTGTGTGTGTGTGTGTGTGTGTATGCATGTCTGTATGTGTGTGTATGTGTGTGTGTGTGAAGGCTCGCGCACAAGTGAATCGCAGTTTGTCTCACAATCATAATATCGTGGTTTCAATTCCTGGACATGGTGGCGCATTGCCTCCTTCGGGAAAGTGCTTCGTTTCGCTTTACTCCAACCTACACAACCCTTTCTTCCTCTCCCTGTCACATCCTAGAGGTGGAGCCGGGTACAAGGCTGAGGGAGTTGAAATGGTGCGTGCGTGCGTGCGTGCGTGCTTGTGCGCGTATATGTGTATGTATGTGCGCGCGTGCGTGCGTGCGTGCGTGTATCTGTGTCTGTTTGTCTGCCTGCCTGAGACTGCGTCGTCACAGCGAAAGCAGGTGACGTTTCTTTACTTGTTATGACAGATTCAGAAAGTTCGAACAATTAAACAACTTCTGAATGATTATGGTTTCTTTCTCTTTCGTTGCGTCTCTCAACAAACGCTTCACATATATTATGGCAACACGATGCAGTTTAAGTTTTTATTTCAGAATTTCGCAGCACAAACTTTTACAAGTGCTTACTTCTTCGGAGACTTCACAGACAGTTTTGTTGCAACATTAGAAAAGTTTCTGCATAAGTTTTATCCAATTCAAAACAGAATCTCGCGCAAACACGTCACTCGTTGCGTTTTTCCTAAAGCAATCTTACAAAGAAGAAAATGTCGGCTGTGTTTCTGTCTCAGTGGAAACAACACCGTAACTCTGCTCTGATATTTTCTAATATTACCTGGAGCAGACGTTTGAACATAAAGTTAGACAGGACCTTCCCAGTAGTGGACTGGTATGCTATAACTTTATTGTTAGAACATACATATGAGGGTCGGCTGAAAAGTTCATAGGCTGACCAAAATACTCTCATGGAATGTGACCTAAT
The DNA here is from genome assembly GCF_046866305.1 of Octopus bimaculoides. Lineage (NCBI taxonomy): Eukaryota > Metazoa > Mollusca > Cephalopoda > Octopoda > Octopodidae > Octopus > Octopus bimaculoides. The sequence goes on from NC_142933.1 coordinate 106,307,558, forward strand.
GAAGTTTACTTTTCAATATAGTCCCCCTTTCATTCCACACATGTCTTCCATCGGTGTTGCAGTGCTTGGATCCCATTGGTGAAGAATTTTCCACCTGTTGGACAAAAAAGTCAGCAACAGCAGATATGACGTCATCGTCACTACGATGCTGGTTCCTAGGTAAGTGCTTTTCGCATGTTAGGGAACAGATGACACTTAGATGAGGGTCAAATCAGAATAGGGAGGATGATCAACAGTTCAAAGCCAGTCACGCACAACAGCCATTGAAATCAAAGACGTGTGTACTGGAGCATTGTCCTGATGAAACAAGACGCCATTTGTCAGTCTTCCTGGGCGTTTGATCTCGATAGCCTTTCGTAATTATCTCAGCAAGTTGGCATAGTACTTTTCATTAATAGTATGACTTTTTTGAAGATAGTCAATAAACACAACGTCTTTTGCATCTCAATAAACTGAGGCCATCACCTTCCCTGCAGATGAAACGAACTTGGCCTTCTTTGGAGCAAGTGAGGAGGCGTGTTTCCTCTGCATGGGTTGTCTCTTTGTCTCTGGCTCAAATTGATGAAACCAACACTTATCTTTCCTTAGGAAACGTTCAAAGAAATCAGTTGGATCTGCTTCAAACAATGTCAGATTTTCTTGTGATGTGGTGAACCTGGAGCGCTTTTGATCAGGTGTCGGAAGACGTGACACCCACCGAGCAGAAACGTTTGTCATTCCACTTTCATTGTGCAGAATATCCTCAACTCTCTCATGGTGGGATATGCTAATAGCACTGGCTATTTGATTTATAGTCAGTCTCCTGTCATCCATTACCATATGGTGTACAAGATCAATGTTTTCCTTGGTGGTGGCAGTTGCAGAATGTTCAGACCTTGGGTCACCTGCAAGATTCTTTCTTCCTCGTCTAAATTCAGCTGTCCACTTTTGCAGTGTTAATAAAGCTGGAGCATGTGTAGCAACTACGTCAGCATGAATGTCCTTGGGGACCAAAGCCGTTTTTCTACAGGTATTTGAAAACATCACGGTACTAAATTTTGTCAGTTTTCAACAGAAGTCGCTACTATTTATTTTTGTAATCTTCTTCGAATAGTCAGATATTAGTTTACCTGGAAAGAAACAATGCAGTTATTAATGAGAAGAACAGAAATGAGCGCATACAAGATTTCACAGCTCTAGCCAACCTATGAATAGTCAACCTATGAAATTTTCGGCCCTCCCTCTTATATCTCCTTTGTTTTTGCAACAATCAAATATTGGGAAATATACTCCTGATTCGGCGCCCTTGTTAGGAAGTGATTAGTTGCAGAGATAACCACACACCTTCCGGATCTCGTCCGGCCTAAGAGCGTTACTATTTCCCAGTGTTTCTGACTGCAGCAATAATAAGCAATAAAAAGTTGGCGGCATATCCAGTTGAAGATTTGCATAAATTTCTCAAAATTCATATTTGACTGCTGAATCTATGCCATAGAACCACCCAAAACTAGACACCAATATTTAAGCAATATCCAAGCTTAATTGGGTTACCTATGAAGAAAACAACACAATATCAATGTTAGTGATCGCCAAAGACTATGAATTCACAAATACCTTTCACTTTACAACAATAAAGGACAATCCTGAATAACGAGGCTAAAATATAAGAAATTCACTATCAAGCATAACAATTGTGTATTATGCTATCAAGCATAACAATTGTGTATTCAATTGTGTATTCGGCAGCCCAAACAGATATCACCATGGTTTCGTCACTTGTGTAGTACCATTCAATTTGGCAGTGTCCACAGCGTGGAATTTTTAACATGTTTAAGAGGTGACTGAAGTGTTTCTGAGCATTTACTTATGGCGGGGCTCTATACTGAGAGTAGAGTAAAATTTATTGCAAAGATCAGACTGCACATGGTGATAAGCGAAACTTCAACTTATAGTTGCCTTGATCACCACAATAAACAGATGGGTATATATTTCCGTTGAAAATAGTGGTAGGAGCTTTGATGAAATTTAAATATAGCGTGTGATTATTAGTACTAAGTTTAATTTTATACAAAGGAGGTTTTTACTTGTCTGTAACAAGAGATTAGCCCAACTGAGTATTTTTGTTCGTCTTCCTCATTACTCCACCGAATACAGGGTGGGTGGTATTAAGAATTGTTTTAGTATATCACGCAACTCAGCGAAATTATTATTATTTTTGTTTGTTTATAACGCATTAAACAGATTTCTTCAGAAGAAAAAGCGTCTTTGAGGAAGACTTCACTCTACCAAATTCACTTTTACTGAAAAGAAAATTCGGTCGTAAAATATCCTAATTGTTAAAAAGAAATTTCCTTTTGAAGACACACGGGAATTTTACTGGAAAGATTATTTAGCAAAGTTTGAAAATTACGGAAAAAAATGGAGGGCAGAGAATTTTCTTTTGTTTTGCATAACAAGCAAAGTGCAAAGAGAAGAGAGTTGACGAGAAAATATTTGTGAAGATTTAAGTTGAAATAACCATAATCAGAATATAAACATATTATTCCCACTTGAAGAGCTAGTTACAGCCATATCGAATTAAACTTATTGTTGAAAATTGCTGGCTGTTATTGGCACATTTCGTTTTGTTAAAAGAAAATTATGGGGAACTACGTAACATTTCCAATAAAACTAACAGGTTTTATAGCTGCGTTAGCATTAGCTATTGCTAATATTATACACAAATATCGGGCGGGGAGCTGGCAGAATCGTTATGGTGGCGGGCGAAATGCTTAGCGGTATTTCGTCTGCCGTTACCTTCTGAGTTCCAATTCCGCCGAGGTCGACTTTGCCTTTCATCCTTTCGGGGTCGATGAATTAAGTACCAGTTACACACTGGGGTCAATGTAATCGACTTAATCCGTTCGTCTGTCCTTGTTTGTTCCCTCTATGTTTAGCCCCTTGTGGGCAATAAAGAAATAAGAATCGTTATGATGCCGGGGAAAATGGTTAGTATTTTGTCTGTGTTTATGTTCTCAGTTCTAATACCGCCGCGGTCGACTTTAACGTTCATCATTTCGTGGTCTACAAATAAAGTACGAGTTGAGCATTGGGATCAATATAATCGACTTAGCCCTTCTCCTGAACTTATTCGCCGTGTTCCAAAATTTGAAACCGATTTTATATGCATGTACAAATCACACGCAACTTATTATAATGCTGCTCTAGCTAAGGTTGGGTACCGTTAAAAACATTCAATATATATAAGAAGCAGCCATACACAACACTGGTAATTCCTCCAGTTGTAATACGCATTGAACACAATCACAACGTTACGGTTTGAGAACTCACTCAGATAGAAAATACAGGCCAAGAAGAATTGGTCATATCAATGAACTACCAACGAAAACTCATAGACACACGCGACATAATAATTCAACTGTTTGTTCCAATCCTGTTCAACACACTCGATCGAATAAGCCTAACAATCGATATAGGAATCAGGATGTCTTCTGGTTCAACCTGATTTCCAGTTTTCATGTTTCAACCAAGATCGCTGGAAAATTCTTTGCTACTTTGGACAAATGTTTTCCTAAATTTAATCGGTATCATGCTATTTTTAATCGACACACCGTAAAGGTATCCTACACTAACTCTGCTAATTTAGAGCAGCGTATGCATCGCATAAATAATAGCAAAATGCAACAAAGGTTCAATTACACACCTACAGGAAACGTAAACCGCACTGAAAACACCAATTACGGCCAAATTGTAATAGTAGAAATACTTATGATACAGCTAACACGGTAACAACGGCAGTAAATGGAGTTGGGACTGCCTTGCATACAAATACATACGATAAATGCAAATGCAAGGGAAAATCAAAATGTCCATTAATAAATCTCTGTATGACTAAAAATCTTGTGTATAAATGTGCAGTGCACACAAGGGGAGGGCCTGTGTTTGCACTGGGCAGACGGCTGATTTATTTAAGAATTGTTATCGTAACCATGCTGCCAGCTTTAAGACAATTAAGAAGAGACATTCAACATCTTTGGCTAATTTTGTATGGTGACTGAAGGAGGATAAAATGAGGTACAGCATAACTTGGTCCATAGTAAGGCATGCAAAACCATACAATATAATTTCCAGATATCGTCACTGCTCCGAGAAATCCCTGTCTATTCTTTGAACTAACGAAAAGATAATTAATAGAATTTCTGAAAGACTCTCGAGATGCCTGTACGCATATAAATGTACTTTCGCACAATGCAGTGAGAATGAATTTTGAGTAACTGTTGACATAATTTACTTGGAGGTACGTATGACTTAATTTTACTGCTAACCTCTCCATTCTTACAAACACCAAGTAGATAACTAACTCACTTTGTGATCACATACTACACACCTTCCTTCCAACAGCAGAAGTTAGTTAGAACGCTAAAACTTAATGCACATGTACAGCAGAGTTTAAGGTTAATATTTTGCCAAGCGGCTTTACTCTGCGTCTTTTAGCTTCGTTTCTATGTCAACAGTCCGGTTACTTCTTCATCAGACCTTGTATATATATATATATATATATATATATATTATTATTATTATTATTATTATTATTATTATTATTATTATTATTATTATTATTATTGATATTATTATTATTATTATTATTCAGTAGTTTTATTTTTATAACGTGCTTTCACTTCAGTACCGAGCGCAGCTCTGTGCGCCTTGGGTATGTGCTGTGGTTTGCTGTGGTGCTCTTATGTTTACTGTATTGAAAGTGTTTTGCGTAGAATGTGTGCAGTACCCAGTAGTGCAATTTTCTGTATGTTATATATATTTGTAAGTCCTGCTATTTTTGTTATGTATTTGTCTGAATATTTTTTTATTATACCTAAGGCACCTACTATGATAGGAATTGTTTCTGTTTTTAGATTCCACATTCGAGTTATCTCTATTTCCAGGTCTTTGTATTTTGAAAGTTTTTCCATTTCTTTTAGAGAAACGTTGTCATCTGCTGGTATTGATACATCAATTAGAAAGCATTTTTTTCTTCATGATCTTTGACAACTATATCTGGTCTATTTGACTTAATTTCTCTATCTGTGTGTATTGGCATATCCCAGAGTATGGTTGCTTTCTCGTTTTCTGTGACCTTTTCTGGCGTGTGTTTATACCATCTTTTTTCTGTTGTTATTCCATAATGTTGGCATAGCTTCCAGTGTATATAGGTCCCAGCTCTGTCGTGTCTGTGAATATATTCCTTCTTAGCCAGGACTGGGCAGCCAGAGATAATATGATTTATTGTTTCTTGTCGATCTCCACATATTCTACAGTTACTTGTTATATTTCTTTTCATTATGTGTTTTTGGTAATTTCTGGTGGGGAGGCTTTGGTCTTGTGCAGCAATTAAAAATCCTTCAGTCTCTGCTTTGAGTCCTGAGCTTCTCAGCCATTGCTGGGATTTTTCTCTGTCTATTTCTTTCGCATTTAGTTTAGCCCAGTATTTACCATGATGGGGCTTTTCTTGCCATCGTTTTATCATGGTCCGTTGCTGTTCTAGTTTTAGTTTGGATTTCATTTGTTTTATAGCTTTTGTTGTTTCTTCTTCTTCTTCTTCGTATTTGTTAGGTAGATTGATTTCTTGTTTGTATTTGTCAGCTTCCTTAAATACTGAAAACAGTTTTTTGTTTTGCTCGTGTTTTGTGGCTATTTGTATTAGTTTCCCTTGCTTCTGGAGTAGGTATTTTTGCAGTCCTATGGTGGTTATTTTATAATAGTGTTCTAGCTGTATAAGACCCCTGCCACCTTCTGTGCGTTGTATATATAGCCTTTCTATGTCAGATTTTGGGTGGTGCATCCTATATCCTGTCATTATTTTTCTTGTTTTCCTGTCTATTTTACATAGTTCGTTTAGTGTCCAGTTAAGGATGTTGTAGCTGTAGCTTATAACGTTGACAGCTAAAGTGTTGATACCCATTATCTTGTTTTTAGCATTGAGCTCTGTTTTTAGTATTGATCTAACTCGTCTATAGTACTCTTTCTTTATTTTTTCTTTCATTTGTGTATGTTGTATCCTATCTAGTTCATTGACTCCTAAATACTTATATGGTTGGCTTTCGTCTAGTTCTCTTATTATTATTATTATTATTATTATTATTATTATTATTATTATTATTATTATTATTATTGATATTTTTATTATTATTATTATTATTATTATTATTATTATTATTATTATTATTATTATTATAAACATATATATATATAATTTATATTATCATTTAATTGAACGCCACGCATCGATTTCCGAGTATATATATATATATATATATATATATATATATATATATATATATATATATATTGATAGTAATGGTAAGACAACAAAAGAATGAAAGAGACCTCGATATTATGTAAATACAGGAATTTATCTCTAAATATAATATGTGACAATTACCATGATAGCCATGATAATATATAACAGTTTGGTTGTAGGGGCAACAAAAATGTACTCAATCGAACGAGAGATAAGTATTGTTTAATGAAGAGAAAAGAAATTGCTTATTTTAACCATAGTAAAATAGTCCCAGTGATGAAGTGCCTGGATATCTGATGAAGGTAAATATCACTATTATTCTGTTTTCTTTCTGTTTTTTAAATAATTTTTTTCCATAAATATCCTTACATTATAAAAACCGTTATAAATGGTGGATGGTTAGTTGGTTGGTTGGTTGGCTGGTTGGTTGGCCGGTCGGTCGGTCGGTCGGTCGGTCGGTCGGTCGGTCGGTCGGTTGGTCGGTCGATCGGTCGGTCGGTTGGCTGGTTGGCTGGTTGGTTGGTCGATTTCCGCACTCGTGCTTTACATCCTATAATTAGAAAAACAGAGAGAGGGCGTAAGGAGAGAAAGAGAGTAAGGAGAGAGAGAGAAAGAGAGTAAGGAGAGAGACAGAGAGAGAGAGAGAGAAATAGAGACAGCGAGAGTTAACCTACGAAGAGCAAGAAGGGTGCACATAGGATCGGTGGCGGGCAATGAGTAGAAGAACGCTGTACACACACAGTGAGAGAGAAATAATCATAGACAGACAGAGGGTGAGATGAAGGAGGAGGAGGACGACGACGACGACGACGACAAAGACGACGACGACGAAGACGACGACGACGAAAACGACGACGACGAAGACGACGACGACGAAGACGACGACGACGAAGACGACGACGACGAAGACGACGACGACGAAGACGACGACGACGAAGACGACGACGACGAAGACGACGACGACGAAGACGACGACGACGAAGACGACGACGACGAGGGAGTGAAATGACTGAATAGCTATGGGAGAGGAGTTATGCAAAGGAGAAAAATTGTCTTTTTTTTATTTTTATTTTAAAGAAATGATTTTTTTTTTTGGGGGGGGGGGGGAATTAGTAGTCATTTCATCATTTTGTATAAGCACCAAGAAGTTTTATAAAACTTAAATTATAATTATTGTATGTCTGCTATATTTCCTGATACTACCCATGTAATTTCAGGAAATATAGCATAAATACAAGAATTATAATTTAAGTAAATATACATATCCAAAAAAAAGTATATTTCGCTAAATTATACGTCATATGACTACCAACACTAGTATTTGTTTAAATTACTTTTTCATCCTTTTCTAAAAATAATTTTTATCCCTTAGTAAGTATGAGCCTCAGGACATTGATTGGGGATTCGATAAAGTTGTGAAGACGGCCCTGTCACTACGAGGTCTTCGTGAACTCTTTGGCTGTTCAGTGTGTCACATGTGATTCAGAGGACGTATTTGTCTGGCGTCCATGCATCATACATGATAAACAGTCACAGTTTTTTTTTCAATAATCAGATCAACTTGGGATATATGAAAGGGAATATTCATATTGCGCTCACTTTCTGCGTTCGCTACGCTTCATGAAACATGATGAGGTGAAAGCTTCAGTGAAAAACTGGTATCAGCGTCGGATCAGAAAACTGACAAAATATTCTTTTCTACTCTAGGCACAAGTCCCGAAATTTCGGGGGAAGAGGCCAGTAGATTAGATCGATCTCAGTACGCAGCTGGTACTTAATATATCGACCCTGAAAGGTATGAGAGGCAAAGTTGACCTCGGCGGAATTTGAACTCAGAACGCAAAAACAAAACAGATGAAATACCGCTAAGTATTTCGCTCGTGTGCTAACGCTTCTGCCAGCTCGCCGCCTTTAAGTTACAAAATTGGCTGGGGGCAGTCGATTAGATCGACTCCAGCACGCAACTGGTACTTAATCTATCGACCCCGAAAGGAGGAAAGGCAAAGAACGTAAAGACAAACGAAATACTGCTAAGCATTTCGCCCGGATGCTAACGTTTCTTATTTCTCTATTGCCTACAAGGGGCTAAACATAGAGGGGACAAATAAGGACAGACAAAGGGATTAAGTCGATTACATCGATCCCAGTGCGTAACTGGTACTTAATTTATCGACCCTGAAAGGATGAAAGGCAAAGTCGTCCTCGGCGGAATTTGGCAGAAGAAATACCGCTAAGCATTTCGCCCGGCGTGCTAACGTTTATGCCAGCACGCCGCCTTTAAGTACTAAGATATTACAAAACGTTTGACTCAATGCAATGTTACTGAGAACACATGAAGCAAAGGGCAACTAAAAGTCTGAAAACAACTGGGTATGTTTATGAGAAACTTATGAAAATGATTTGGATAAACGAAGGGTTAATGAAGTCGGTGTCGATTGGACGGTAGGAGTGTCGGTTGTATAACGATGAAGTTGGACAACAGAAGGCGACTAATAAACAAAGTATGCTAACGAATGTAAACGTGTGGGCGATTTTAGAGGTGATAGGATGTAGGTAGTAGGAAAAAAATGGAGAAAAGCGAACCCCGGGGCACCCAGCAGTTACTTATTTTGTTCGTTCTTCTTATTATTAATTCCTTCATTTCTCTTTCTTTTTTTTTTTTTTTTCATTATTTGATTACTTTAATTTACATACACATTTTTCGATGAGTTAAACTCATTTAAAATCACAAAAGGCCATGAGAATATTGTCATTATCGACACGTTTCGACTCCCTGTACAGATATACATTCACACAAACACACACATATCAATATATACATATATATATATATGTGTGTTGATAAATATATCGATACATAGTTACATATGCATATATATATACATACATACGTATATATATATAAATATATATATATATATATATATATATATATATATATATATATATATATATATATATATATATATGCATAAATGCAAGGCTATATTTTAAAATATTTATATATATATATATATATATATATACACATACATACATATATTTTCATATATTTATGGAGTTATAAATAGATAAATTGGTAGATAGATATATAAAAGTATGTGTATAAGAATTTATTCATAAATTTCTATCTATATGTAATATTACGTATATCTGTTGTATTATACATACAGACAAACACACACACACACACACATATATGTATCTATATACGTATATATAAATTGATTTCCTTTCATATATTAGTTAAGATATATATATATATATATATATATATATATATTTATACACGCACACTTACGTTTACAAACATACACAAACACTTAAATGCACACACAAACACTCACACAGACATACACGCGCGCGCGCACGCACATACACATGCACACAGTCATTATTGTCTAGAATATTTGTTAGCTGGTTAGTTTGTTTGTTTGTTCGCTACTTAAATTTTAATGTTTTTTTCATGTTCTTCTTCTTCAGAAATATATTCAATGAATAGAAAGAAATTTTCGTTTGCCGCATTACAATATTTTTAAATTATAAAATTTTTGCAGCCAGAATTTATATTCTGACTGTAAAACAATGTTGATTTTTTGATATTTTTTCGAATTATTTTGTGATGATGTTTTTGGCTATGTACGTCTGTATGTATGGAAGCCATTGGTGAGTGTGTCGTTGTTTGTCCATGTTTGTGTGTGTATGCTCCTGTGTGCTGTGTTGTATTATGTTGTGTTGCGGTTTTAATATTTCTTTCGTCGATTTCCCATCACGTATAATATAACAATTCTTGAACTATGAAAAGTAGATATATACACATAAAAGGAACGTATAAGAAAAAAATATACTTTCTGTGCATTGATGTTTTCATATGTGTGCGGCTGCGTGTTTTGTTTGTATGTGTGTGAATAAATATTACGTATTTTTATGAATGTGCATCCATATTTATTTATGTATAGGTATATATACATTTGTAGACATATTCTTGTGGGGGGGGGTGTACATGCATATGTATGCGTACGTAGATAGATAGATAGATAGATAGATAGATAGATAGATAAGCATGAATACATACATAATTTTCTCACACACACATATATAGAAGCACATTCACACATACATACATACATACATACATACATGCATACAAATAAACATGCGTACATCCTGGAAAGTATATGAGCCCATACACGAATATGAGTTTATACATTGTTACATGTATGAAGTGTATATTTTGTATCATGTACGTATATATTTTAGAGTATATATATATATATATATATATATATATATATATATATATATATATATATATATATATATATATATATATATATATATATACATACACACACACACACACACACACACACACACACACACACATATATATATATATATATATATATATATACATATATATATGCTCAAGTATATATATATATATATATACATATATATATGCTCAAGTATATATATATATATATATACTCATGTGTATATGTAAATTTATGTGTACATATATTTGTATTCACATATAACGTATGGAATTTATTTGTACCTATATATGAATGTGATACATGTAAATAATGTGTAGATAGATAGATAGATAGATAGAGAGAGAGAGAGAGAGAGAGAGAGAGAGAGAGAGAGAGAGAGAGAGAGAGATGCATTATCTATATATCTGTATATATATGTAATGTATAGTTATGTATGTATATATGTATATATAGATAATTTAGCATGCAAGAATTAGACGAATACTTCCTTAAATATTCCACCAATCCAATAATTAATTAACTCTTCTGTTATTCAGTTTCTTCAGTGACACATTTTCTCAACTGGGTGGAAATTGCAAGATTTAATCAATTTAATTCTTCAAAAACATCCACGAACATGATTTCTGCACAGATTCTCTTCGGATTCCTTCGATCCAATTTTCTAGTTTTCACTCTAGTTGTCCCCACTCATGATTTAGCATCATTTGTAACATTAAATTCATTATTTGAAAAGATTGCGATATATCCGTGTATTAACAACGTTGAACGAATCGGTTCATTCGCCAAAACGTTTTGCTGGGTTCGAACGTCAATATGCTGGTTGCTGCCGAGTTTCATTCATCATTGGAAAACATTTCTTCCCTTTCGTCTAGTGGTTTCTCAACCAGGTTCTTTATGGCCCATGGCTTGATTTTGTTTTTGTTTGTTTGGGCTTTTTTTTTTTTTGTAGGGAGAGGCAAGGAAACGAACTCACAATATATTTTTAATCATGCTGTAAATGTCTAAATTTTTTTCAGTAACTGAGTCTTCTACAATAGGAGCTATTCCGTGAAATTCAAATTCCTCCAGATTGGCATCATTAAAAATCATCTTAGTAACTGTAAAATTTACATATTGGTTATCGGATTGAATTCAAAATTTCTTCTTTCTAAATTTTCAGTATTTTTACATGAAATAAACTTCCATAAATCCTAATAATTCAAAAACTTTCAAAATTTACCAAATGAGTGTGGTTGCGTTGAAGAACTTGTGTCGCCGGTCGGCAAGATTGCCTCGCTGAGCCGGTGCATTTGCAGAACGCTAAGATTTATATTGACTATATCGTCGTTTTCAAGCACTTAGTAGATTAGCCCTTTGCAGTGCCATCAAATGTAGATCATTGTCTTGCGTGATTGCAGCTATGGCTTGGATCGATGTGTCACTTGTTTGTCGGAACTCAGCCATTTCTCAGTTCCATATTGACGTAAATACATCATTCTTCCATCTCCGGTCGGAGACGATGCGGTAAAGAAATCTGCTTGTGTCTGCAAGTAGCCTAATGTCGAATGGGCAGACGGGTGGCGATAGAAGAGTGCTGGAGTTTGTCTCTTTCGTTCAGAGCGTGTGCCCCCACACCATGTCCCCACCACCGTTTGACAGACGAAGTTGGTTTGTTTACGTCACCAGAATTTTGTGATTCGGCAGAAGTCATAGACAGAATAAATATCAGGCTTAAAAATAAAGTACTGGGATTCTTTTGACTAAAAATTCTTCAAAGCGATGCCCCAACATGGCTGTAGTCTAATGACTGAAACAAGCAAAAGATAAAAGTAATACATATATGCATGCATGCGTACATATGATTCTACATATGGGTGTATATAAACAATACATGAATAGACATGTGTATGTACGTGTCTATGTATGTATGTATGTATGTATGTATGTATGAAGATATATATATATATATATATATATATATATATATATATATATATATGTATATATGTATATATATATATATACATACATACATATATATATACATACATATATATATATATATATATATATATATATATATATATATATATATATATGTATATATATATATATATATATATATATATATATATATATATATATATATATATATATATATATATATATATATATATATATATATATATACATAACTGAAAGCGTTTGCACATCTATAAAAGCAAAGCCCACACACATTTTGTGAAATCTCTTCCCAAAGGTTAGAGTGTTTCGACTTTCTAAAAAGGTTCTTTTCTCAATCTTAACTCTTTGAGAAAAATATCTTCTCTCTAAATATTATAACTGTATCAAGAAAACACTCCATATATATATATATATATATATAAATATATACACACACACAAGGTGAGCAAACGTGTACGTACGCCGCTATATGTATATATAAATTCAAAAAGTGAAACAAGAACGCAACAGACGACAATAAAATATCCGGACAGACAGACAGACAGACAGACGGACAAGAAGAACAAAAACGGACAGGAAAAAACAAGGACAGGTCATTCGCAGCCTTCTCTCATCAGTCAAGTTTCCAGACCATCCTTACAGTTTCGGCTGGT
>NC_142933.1:106323211-106328211 GCF_046866305.1 Octopus bimaculoides
TACCAGAAGCTTTAAAATGCAGTAGAAATGCAAAGATAGTATAGGACGAATTAGAGATGGATTTGAAGCAGATGAAACTGTTCATAAAGTCTACAAAAAACGTTCCAGAAAACCGCGGACATCGATGAGTCCCACAAAGCAACAAAGGGCACTAGAATCGTATTGCCAATGATCAAGAAAATCTATGAAACAAGAGAGTAGTGGAATAAGAATCTTAAAATCAAGCGTACATCGCATTTTGAAGGACTGCGTTTGGGAAAGTTACATTCTAAGAACAGTCTGTGCTTTCGATGAAGATGATCCAGACGGAAGAGTGGAATTCTACGAAGAATACTTGGCAATGTGTCTAGAAGATGCATACATTCCAACAAAGGTTGTTTGGAATAATGAGGCTACATTTAAATTAAATGATCCTATTAGATACCACAATGGAACCTACTGGAGACCCGAGAACCGTATATTACAGAACAAATAATATTTATTTACTAGGATTCGCATTTGGTGCGGTTTATTACCAAAAAGGATTGGACCATTTACTTTTGGCGGTACTGTGACTGGTTTCATTTACTTGAACGATACGATAATCTGTCATGCAAAGCTTTCGAGAGGACTTTGAAGATGTGGAGTTTTATTTCCAGCAAGATGGAGCTCTCCTACACTACCATGGTATTGTAAGGTCCTAGCTTGATGAGATTTTTTTCGAAATAGATGGATTGGATAAAGAAGTAAAACAGAACACCCTCCACATTCACCACCACACTATGAGGGAATACTTGAAAGATATAACGTTCAGTAGAAAACCGATAACAGTCGACGGATTGAAGGTAGCCGTTCAATGAGCATGTGCACAAAAACCGAACTAATGATATTTGCAATTCCATTGCTTCATGTTATCGGCATTGTCTCGAGCAGAACGGTCATAAGTTTTAAGACAGGCGTTCATCAAAAATTATATTCTTTGTAGATTCAATCACATTTGAAACCGCAATGAAGTTACCTTAAATCTGACTTTGTAGTCATTCAATGTGTTTATACATTTTTAAGACACCCTGTATATACATACATGTGTTTATCAGTATGTGTTTTTGTGTGGGTATATGTGCGTATGTGTGTGCGTGTGTGAATACTATATTTATGTATATATATATATATATATATATATATATATATATATATATATACATTTATATATATATTATATATTATATATAGAGAGAGACAAATTATTGTATTATGCTTCATATGAGTGTGTATAAATAAATATTCGTGTGTATAGATAGATAGACAGACAAACAGATAGATAGATAGATAGATAGATAGATAGATAGATAGATAGATAGATAGATAGATAGATAGACATTACATTATATTATAGTTCCCTTTGCGCGTGTACTTGTGTATGTATACGTGCATTTGTGTATGTATATGTGTGTGTATGTGTATGTGCGTGTGTTTCTTTTTTCTTTTTCGTGTGTGTTCCTTTACTCTGTATGTCAATGCACACACTCTAGCGACGATTGATGTGTGGTTTTATTAAAAAGGAAGGAAAGAAATTTTTTTTCTCTGTCGGTTTCAGAAAACGACCTATTCTTGTTAGTCGAAAGAAATGGTCTGACTTATTGAATTACAGCTTCCTTATTTATTTAGGGATAAGAAAATTCTTTATAGGAGAAATCATTCTGGCTTTATTACTAGTCTAGTCGCGAAATATTATTTGGAGAGCTGAAAGAAGAGAAAGAAAACAGCGTTCCACTGGGATCTCATACCAACGTTGTTGAAATATCGTTAGGTTATATAAGTATTCCGCATGTGCGGGCGTAAAGAGATTAATTCTGATGTTTTAGTTTCATATTTCAGGTTATCGGTCTTGAAAATATGAAACCTTTTCTGTTATATAGACTGCAGTGCGTATTTAAGTGTGTACAAGCGGTTGATCTATGTAAGATTCACCATTCAATGATATTGCATATATAAAAATATTTCTCAAAAATGCTTTTAGTCATTCTCATGTCACATTGCCTGAAGACCAATGTTATGTCTAAGCTATTTAAGTATTTCTTTCAGCTATCTACTACCTCGTTGGTAGAAATCACCCGATTTCGACTCGAAAAATTGATCCAACCAAGCTCTGAATTCTGCATCAGTATTGAACGAAACTCCGCGCATAGCATTTGAAAGAGACCGAAAGAGGTGGAAATCCGTTGGTGACAAATCAGGAAATACGGTAAAGGAGAACCATATTGCTATTATGGAAACATTCGCGCTCAACCGCCTAGATTACTTTTCTCAATTACGGTCGACGTAATGCTTCGAACTAACAGCATAACACGAGGCAATACATCGCCACTACACAAAGACGATTGCCTTGGTACAAAAGATGTAAGTGAAGTTAAAAGAGTCGGGGCTACGCTTTCTATATAGAAAACGCGTAAGATACTCAGATGGTATATATATTTGGCAGATCCTGGAAAGTCTAGCATCAAACTTGGGAATTGAAAGTTATACCAGTCACTAGGATCGGACGCCACAGCATAGTACCAAAGATCCTGCCATCTCCTTCCAGAGTAAGGACCCAATACAGTTACATATTAAGGTTCAAAGGCCCACATCTTCTGAATACAATTCCAAAAGGCCTCAGAGATCTACGAGGAGTAAATGAGGATGTGTTCAAAGGACAATTAGACAAATTTCATCTAATATCCCAGATGAACCCAAATCACAACAGGAAACGCCAAGAAGGGCAGCTTTGTCCAACTCACTACTTCGCCAGGACCAATTCCGGAGACAGGGCCGAGCAGTGAATCTAGAAGTTAAAAAAAAACTATTAGCACTAATGGTTGCCCCAGTATGGCCACAGTCAGTGACTGAAACAGATGACAATAAAAAAACGAATGCGAGCATTATACATGCATACATACAAGCATACACGCACGCATAATGCCTGCATATATATGTGTATGTATGTATGTACGTGTGTATGTGTGCGTGTGTATGTATCTATGTGTGTATAGTTATGTATGCACGTAGTAAAACATGTAAGCAAATGAATATATTATGATATAAATCTATGTGCACGTACAAACACGCGCACGCGCGCACACAGAGATATACACAAATACACACACACACACACACACACACACATATATATATATATATATATATATATATGTATGTATATATACATGTAAGATATATCTATATGTGTGTGTATATATATACATATATGTAATATATGTAATATATATATATATATATATATATATATATATATATATATATATATATATATATATATTAGACTACCCGTAACCTGTTGGGTCACTGACGGTTCAGGTTATAAAACATTGAAGCTGATTTCAACATGGCATTGAAATGAAAGTTAATTTTATGATGATTCAGTTAAATATTTCAGTTCGTTCATGTCATCATAGGTCTGGTTTAGAAGTTCATGTTTAAGGTTTTATTGATTATTTACATCTAATAGAAATAGAACGTTCGGGATAAACTTGAACTCCAGTAACTCCATTTATTTATGGCATATATGCTCACTTCTACAAAAATGTAAGAGGAATTGTTATATAACGTAAACATAAAATTAATGGAAACAATTTTCCCACTTCAGAGTTATGTTACTTTCAGAGTATTTTCCCATTATGCACTGATTATAATAACTACTTCTCCACAACTATTTCTGAAAAATTCAGAAGCTGATTCAGTGTTTAGGTTAACATTAATTATTTCTTCAATATTTTTATCCTTTGTGGACAGACATACCTAAAAGCTGCAAGTTAAAGACTGATCTCTGAGATCGGTCGTTTTAAACCGCCTTATGAGAGATACAGTTCTCTAAACAAAAAAGTCCCAAGCAGAAGTCTTGCCATGAGATATAAGACCATACACATTTCTATTATGAGATATATCGGAAGTTAACTATAGCCCTCAACTTCTTGCATTTTATAGAGTTGTGCCGCAGATGCAAATAATCTATGCTTTAGATTAAATTAAGTTGAAAAGAAAGTTCTGTTGCATATCATGGTCGCAAACAAACCAGTATTTCTTTGGCCTTAATGTATTTAATCACGATAATATTTACGCTCATTATTGATAACATAATCCCATCTATTCGAGAAATTGTTGATCCCTCAGGTGTAAAATTCTTTAGGCTTCGAATCCAGGAAACACTCAGAATCATTTTTAATATCTTCACAATTAGCAATCTGCCGCTTCCGTTGTTGTTTCATGAATTTAACCACTACGGTATAAGGTAATTTAACCACTACGGTATAAGGTAATCCGCTAACAAAGAATACAACATTAGAATCTAAAAGATTCAAGCTATATTCACTGGAAAAAAGGAACTCAAAATGATCATATCAAAACGACGACAGGACTTTCTTTCTAACGTAATATAAATATTTAACCTGAACATATGATGGAAAATAACTCGCTAAATTCATAATCTACCCTGTGGATTACATCTGCGTGTGTGCACGTGTCTGAATGTGTGTATATGTGTGTGTTCTAAGAGCTTTTTATATTTATCATATTATAATGAATATACATCTTTATTTGAGTAAAATCTTTTGTATTTTCTAATTATTTCAATGAATTTATTATGTTTGCTTTGGAACAGGAAAGTCGTTTCTGTTTACTTTGGAAAAGAAACGTGCCGTGACGTTCTCGATGTCATTGCCAGAAAGATGTGATGCTGATGCTGATGTTGATAAATATGGTTGTCTTATCGCTGTAAGCAGTAAATGATATTGCAAGTTGTGATTAAATGTTTTCTCCCCGAATTTCATTTCACTTGTACTGTATCTGTGTGTTGATTTTGGCTATTAATAAAGCTTCCATTGTAAAATCTTGAAAACGTGTGCATGTGTGTGTGAGAGAGAGAAAGAGAGTGTGTGTGAGAGAGAGAATGTGTGTGAGAGAGAAAGTGTGTGCGTATGTATTTATGTGTGTGTGTGTTTCTGTTAGTGTGAGAGAGGGAGTGT
>NC_142933.1:106335711-106345711 GCF_046866305.1 Octopus bimaculoides
AACGTTTCTGCAACAAAATGATGTTTAAAATATACATTGAATTTTTTCATAGTTATTATTATTATATAGGTATTTGTATATTCATTACGATTATTTGAATCGAGACTATATATATAATCGACTATATACATACATACATACATACATACATACATACATACATATATATATATATATATATATATATATATATGTAGATTCAAGGTGAATATGGTACTTAAGTTTAGGCACCAGAATTAAGTATGGTTTTATCCATACAATTTCAAAATAAGGTGATTAAAATCAAAATGAGCAACAAGGATATCCAAAGTTAATGCA
This sequence comes from Octopus bimaculoides, assembly GCF_046866305.1. Classification (NCBI taxonomy): domain Eukaryota; kingdom Metazoa; phylum Mollusca; class Cephalopoda; order Octopoda; family Octopodidae; genus Octopus; species Octopus bimaculoides. The sequence continues at coordinate 106,336,030 of NC_142933.1, forward strand.
GTACGATCGTTTCATGCGATTCCATTTATTTAAGCAATGTGAACATTACATAAAATGTAAAATGCAGAGCAATCCTCAGCTGCACAAGGATATAGAAATTTACTGAGATTACATTTCAACAGGACATCTTTTTATAACTACGTTTAAGCTCTCCAAGTAGAAAGGAAGAAGAAAAAAAAACACTTTGACTTAGCCAGACCATACAGTCTAGTATTCTTCCTTTCTACTTGGTGAGTTTAAATGTAGTTACAAAAATATGTCCTTCTGTTGAAATGTAATTTCAGTAAATTTCTATATCTTTGTGCAGCTGAGGATTGCTCTGCATTTTACATTTGATGTAATGTTCACATTCCTTAAATAAATGGAGTCGCATGAAACGATCGTACTGCATTAACTTTGGATATCCTTGTTGCTTATTTTGATATATATATATATATATATATATATATATATATATATATATATATATATATATATACATATATATATATATATATATATATATATATATATATATATAATCGATTAATAAAACAGAAGATAGATTACGTATTAGTCTGTATTCCGTACGACGATCGTTTCGACCTATCCTACGACTGTCCTTTATGTGTCGGATGTTGTCCATCATATTGTGTTAAATCAATTTTGCAGTCTGGCTCACGTCAGATACATGCATACCTAAAGTGGTGTCCCGCTAAAAATATAGAATTCAGGCAGACATGTTGGTATTTGCCCGCTTCGTTTGGGAATGGGGTTTTGCTACGATTGTCCCAGTATTAAATATTCATAACAATTGTAAATAATTGTAAATATAAACGTATAAATCGTTGAAAAAAAGAGAGGATATACAAGAGAAAGTGTGTGGGAAGGGATATAGATATGGTTAGACCTGTTGACGAAAGATTAGGGAGCTCAAACAGTTTTAGTTAACACAACAACACACTAATCGGCAAATCCCCAGCAGCCCCTGAAAATTACATGTATATGAATACAAATCAACGAGACTGTGAATCAAGATCGGTGATGGTAGAATCCGAGAAGCACAAAGTTCCAATGGTAGCTCGGATGGAGTGGCGGTAAAATGGTTCAGAAGAAGTAGCAAAGGTCCTTCTTTCTATAGAAGTGCGTAGGCTTGAAACGTCAAGGATTTCCATTTTTCCTGAGCGTCAAACTAATTCAACTTGCCTGTAGTTCTCTGAATTGTCTCTCTCTCTTTTGTCTTCTGTTTTTGTATAATTCTGAACCATATAGAAATGATTATATATGTGTGTGCGTGTGTGCGTGTGTGTGTGTCCGTGTGTGTGTATGTGTCTGTGTGTGATTTAGTGTTAGGAGTATAACACACTCACGATCGTAAGATTGTGGTTTCGATTCGCAGAGCAAGTAGTGTATTGTGTTCTTGATCAAAACACTTTTCGCATCGGTCCAGTCAACTCAGCTGTACAGGGGTACGCCCTGCGATTGACTACCCTTCCAACCAGAGGGAGTGTCGGCCTGCTCGCTTAGCCAGCAGGGTTACATCATTCAAAACCTAAAATGATGCAAAGCACAGTATGACTAGTGATATACAACAACATCCAATAGTCTGGTCGATCACGTGATCACATGATGTGTGTGTGTTTGTGTGTTTGTGTGTGTGTGTGTATGTGTGTATGTGTGTATGTGTATGTGTGTGTAAATTATATATATATATATACATATATATATATATATATATATATATATATATATATAATTTACACACACATACACATACACACACACAAACACATATGTATTATATATATATATATATATATATATATATATATATAATTTACACACACATACACATACACACACACAAACACACACAAACACATATGTATTATATATATATATATATATATATATATATATATATATATATATATATATATATATATATATATATATATATAATACATATGTATGTGTGTCATTGTTCAATTTATTTCAACGCTTCTTGCCAATAAAGAGCCGGTTTCTAACGTAGATCCAAGACTCCTCCATTGGAATTTCAATTTCAACAGGGTATTTTTGTATGCATGTGTGTATGTATGTATGTATGTATGTATGTATGTATGCAGATTTGTATGGTCTGTTTAGTGTATGTATTCTCATGAATATAGTTGCATATCTAGCCATGCTCTTATATACAGCTGAGTTGACTGGACCGATGCGAAAAGAAGTGTTTTGATCAAGAACACAATACATTACTTGCTCTGCGAATCGAAACCACAATCTTACGATCGTGAGTGTGTTGGATTGTTGGTATGGTTGTTATTGGATGTGCGGAATAGTTTTATAAGACATCCATCTATAAAACTATTCCGCACATACAATAACAGCCATACCAACAATCCAACACACCTCCATCATCAGTTGTCCTATGGATATCACTATGGTTTCGATACCTGGTCAGTACCATTTAATCCGGTGGTGTCAACAGCACTAAAATAAGTGTTGAGAACAAACATACTTTAAATATCACCACATTCATTCAGCAATTGCACAATCGACGTTTGAGTCCGAACCGCTAAGTCACAGGACGTGAACATACCAACATCGATTGTCAAGAGGTAGTAGAGGAAAAAGGCAAAGACAAACACACACGTCCCAAATATCGGATAAAGGATGAAGGATCTTCCCGAGTCATACAGTCTCATGTTGCCGGTTTCCCGGTTTCCATGTGGAATATATTAACCCCCTGGATGGGAGGTTAGGCCATCGCAGCATTATTCAATTTTGCCAGCTGAGTGGACTGGAGCAACGTAAAATGAAATATATAACTCAAAAACATAACGCGTCGTCCGGTCGAGGAATCGAAACCACAATCTTAAGATCATGCGTCCAACACCCTAACCACTACGCCACCGCATCCCAAATATACATAGTATGCATTGTATCAGATTTTGTCAGAATGTTTCTAAGAGTAAGATTATCGAGTAAATATTAAGCTTGAATGCGTTAGTATTTAACCTTATATAAGTAACACAGTTCAAATGTGTCTTAGCTTTAACCTTAGCAGAATATATAAACGGACAAATATTTCATGTTTGGCAATTACAAAATTTGAATGTTATTGATGTTAGGGATACAAAAGTTCATATTAGTTATGGATTTCTTATTCCTAATGGAAAACATTAATTTAACGAAGTTTTCTCTTGTTGAATAACTTTAATTGAATTAACTTAGATAAGTTAGAATATTTAGATTGGTTTCCACCATTATCGGTCCAGGTTATGACTAAGCACAACTTGAAGAGGTATTTTAAGTCATGTTTCGGGACACCCTGGGCCACTCGAGTAATGAGCTATTGTTGGCTGAGGCGTATCCGAGTGTTAGTGATTTCTCCGGTACTTCTTGGAGGAATTTGTCCACGTACCACTCGATTGTCGTGGAGTTTCTCACTCCACAAGGGGCTAAACATAGAGGGGGCAAACAAGGACAGACAAAGGGATTAAGTCGATTATATCGACCCAGTGCGTAACTGGTACTTAATTTGTCGACCCCGAAAGGGTGAACGGCAAAGTCGACCTCGGCAGAATTTGAACTCAGAACGTAACGACAGACGAAATACCGCTAAGCATTTCGCGCAGCGCCAGCTCGCCGCCTATTTTAATTTCTTTGGGAATAACATTGAATAAAGCGGGAACATTTGAAGTAAAAAAAAATAATAAAGTTGTGTCGCAAAATTCCTATGTGATGTGAACTCGATTTTTGCAAGGGACGTATAGCACGGGAATCTAACATTGGGTGACTTGTAAACTCGATACTAACATCGTTTGGATAATAATGGCGAAATATTCTCGACACTGCACAAATAATATAGCGCCCTAAAAATTTCCATTACTCTTTACTCTTTTACTTGTTTCAGTCATTTGACTGCGGCCATGCTGGAGCACCGCCTTTAGTCGAGCAAATCGCCCCCAGGACTTACTCTTTGGAAGCCTAGTACTTATTCTATCGATCTTTTGCGGAACCGCTAAGTTACGGGGACATAAAGACACCACCATCGGTTGTCAAGCGATGTTGGGGGGACAAACACAGACACACAAACATACACATATATATACATATATACGACGGGCTTCTTTCAGTTTCCGTCCACCAAATCCACTCACAAGGCTTTGGTCGGCCCGAGGCTATAGTAGAAGACACTTGCCCAAGGTGCCACGCAGTGAGACTGAACCCGGAACCATGTGGTTGGTAAGCAAGCTACTTACCACACAGCCACTAATAGAGAAATTAAATATTCGAAATGATGATGATGATGTGGCATGCGATGTGCAGAGGTGATCTCCAACAAATGTCTACCAACATCATACTAACTGTATTAATTTCATATTTACATTTCTTTCAATCATTATTACGGTTTTGACTTAATTGAAGCATTTTTTTGTTTTGTTTTTTTTTATCGTTCTCTTATTTTGCACATGAGACATTTGGACGAAACTAGTGTTTGTTTTATTAACTTTTATTAAGACCACTGTACAAACTTGGATTTTTCAGAGAATTTAGCAAATGGTTAACTGTGTTTATGGAACCAATTACGAATTTGTACGTTCACTAGCTTTTCCAGCATTTAAAAAAATATTAATCGTTCTCTTTTTTGTATATATTAAAGAAAGCAAAAACTAAAACAAAAATGATAGAGTTCAGTATGTTGGCCACAGGAATTTCTGTCAAAGAGATATGGTTAAACAAAGTTGTACATCATCTCTCTCTTTCTCTCCCATACCCCGTCTTCCTCTCTCTCTCTCTCTCTCTCTCTCTCTCTCTTATTATTACTCTCACTGCCCCCATCAACACTACTACTTCTAATAAAACATCATCAACTCTCCCTAAATTTCTTTGTCACTCTTTCTCTCTCTCTCTCTCTATCTCTCTCTCTCTCTCTCTCTCTCTCTCTCTCTCTCACTCACTCACTCTCTCTGTCTTCGCCACTGCCCTCACTGTCTCTATGCCTACTATTACTCTCACCCCAGCACGAGGAATAGTAGAAGTATCATTGAATAGTGAAAGACGTGGGGGTCAAAGTGTGACACACTAACACACAGAGATTAGTTTTCACATTTATTATATTAGATTAACTTTAAAGGCGGGTTAAAATTTATTGCTATCTAGGTATCTAGGTTATAATTTGCATCTAAATTAAATTTATTTCAGGTTACTACTAACGGAGATTTTCAGGTTTTATTAGGAAAGTACAGTATTTACCCGCTTGTTGTCCGTCGAGGTTTTTAGAAATTAACAACTCATTGTCCTTATATGAAAATTCATCAATAAAATTTCATTACTGCGCATAAGATTCAGAATCTATAAGCTTATTAAATTTGAGGATTAATTCAAGCCGTTTGTTCTCATGCTGACAGAGAAAAGTCTGGCGGGCTTTTTTTTCTTTTTAACCTCCCAGATGTGGTTATTGAAAGACGGAACACGCTTTCAAGCATGTAGTGTGATTCCTACCTCATTATCTGTAATGGGAGAGTGCTGTTCGTCAAATTCTAAGGCTTTTAACTATAATGGCTTAGTTACAGAAATGTAATAATCAATCCTGTCCAATCCAGTGAATATGTAGTTGAAGTTTGTCAAAAATTTTTAAAACCTTTCATAACTGAAGTGTTACTCTTTCAAATATTTTAACCTGAAATTATCAAATAATTTTATAGCATTTTTCCCTTGCTTCTCTCTAAAATGCGTTTGCTAATAATAATTCCAAGTTCAGTTTTGGTTAATGAGTCGCGTTGAAGGGCCGCTTAATCACTCATATTTATGTTTGTTATTCATTTTTCAGATCGAATTTGTATTCTACTACATCTTCGCTGTTTCGCTTAAAAGCTATCTGTGTTTGGCTTCGATGTTAATAGAATGTAATATGAGATGCTGTTGGTAGTTCTTTTGTTCATCAGCATCTCTGTGTGGTTACTGGTTTGTTATCTGAAGTTTCATTCAGTTCGTACATATTCCCAGCTTTATCAGTTTTATTGTTCGTTGACTCTGGGATATTTCTCACATCCCTCGCAAGTTTTTATTCGATGTTTTTATTGATTTCATCGATTTTTTCTGGAATTAGAAGTTTTTAACCATCTGGAAAATGTCTTGTTCAAAAGTTTTGAGAAATTTATGATTTGGTCGACATTTTCTGGTTTTCATTCCAAATATCATTTCCTTTTGTGATTCTTCAGCTACGTTATCGAGCCCCGAACCACACTATTGCCACGCATTTTTGAGATATAATCTTCGGTTTGGAAAAAAAGACATTTAGAGAAATGGTTTCGTATTGAAATACAAGCGTTCTCCGCAGAAAGGCTTCAAATGTAATTGTTTTTTTTTTTGCTTTTTTTTGTTTGTTTTTTTTTTTCAAATGGCATGGCTCCAGCCATGCCATGCTTTACAACCAAGTCGTTTCGAATGCAATTCCACTGCACAACCGTTGGGCAAATGTCTTCTATAAAAGTCGCTCCAGACGGAAGAGTGGAATTCTACGAGGAATACTTGGCAATGTGTCTAGAAGATGCATACATTCCAACAAAGGTTGTTTGGAATAATGAGGCTACATTTAAATTAAATGATCCTATTAGATACCACAATGGAACCTACTGGAGACCCGAGAACCGCATATTACAGAACAAATAATATTTATTTACTAGGATTCGCATTTGGTGCGGTTTATTACCAAAAAGAATTGGACCATTTACTTTTGGCGGTACTGTGACTGATTTCATTTACTTGAACGATACGATAATCTGTCATGCAAAGCTCGAGAGGACTTTGAAGATGTGGAGTTTTATTTCCAGCAAGATGGAGCTCTCCTACACTACCATGGTATTGTAAGGTCCTAGCTTGATGAGATTTTTGCCAAACAGGTGGATTGGCCGAAGAGGTTCACCAGAAAATCTTCCTTGCTTAATAGACGTTTTTTTTTTTTTTCTGTATGATAATACTTAAAAGATAAGGAACAAATTCGGCAACAATTAACGAATTTAAGCCAGCTATTGAACGAGAATGCCAAACGAGATGTTTCTTCATGTTTGCAGTTCCATTATTTCGTGTTAACAGCATTGCCTGGAGCAGAATGGTCATCAGTTAGAAAAACAGGCGTTCATAAAGAAAATAAATTCGCTTCATAGATTCTATTAAATTTTGAAAATGAAATTTCAATAAATACTTGCTTTATGGTTATTCAATATGTTTGTATAGATTTGGGGGGGGGGGGATCAACCGATATGGTTGTGGGGGGCGGGGCGTGTGTGTGGGTGTGTGTGTTTAGATTCATACATAAATATATATATACATGTACACATATATACATTCATAAATACATATGCACACACATAGATATACATATACATATATACACATATGCATATACACATACATATATACATACATACATACATACATACGTATGTATATACACACACAAACACACACTCATATATACATACATAATACATACATATGTACATACACACACACAAACATACATACATACATACATGCACACATACATATACACACATACATATACACACATACATACGTACATACGTACGTACGTACATACACACACACACACAAACAAACACTCACATATACATAGATGCATACATACATACGTACACAAATACACACACATACATACATATATACATAAATACATACATGCATTCATACATACATACATACATACATACATACATACGACACAAACACACACATATACATACACACAGACACTCATAGATACGTACATACATACATACATACATAGTCATGTGATTTATTGCACTCTACATTTCAGAAATGGCCGAGAACCTGATTTAACCTCCATCACTTATCTCTTTAACCACTTCAAATTAATTTCTTTATCTGCTTTTTGCACAGTTTATCAAAATTTCACTTTTATCTTTTATTATAAGATTGGATGAATTATATCTCGTTTTTATTGTTGTTGTCTTTTTGTTGCTTTGTTTTGTTTTGTTCGGGGGGTTTTTTGTTGCTTCCTTTTTTTTTTTTTGCTTCTGAACTTTTTTGCTGATTTGATTTTACACTATTGGCCCAAAACATTTACCTCTTTTCTCTTCACTCCCTCTTCCTCTCTTTTTGTCTGTTTGCCCCTCTCTCACACTCTCTCACTCTCTCACTCTTTCTCTTTTTCTCTCTCACTCACTCTCTTGTTTAATTTCACTTCTCTTATAATCTCTTTCTAGACATTTATTCTGAGATAATTTTACTGTGGCTTTGCTCTTTTTTTACTCTCTCTCTCTCTCTCTCTCTGTATATACAGGACTGGCCAAAACTCACCCGACAGTTAATCAAAATTCCATAAATACTATCTGTAATTTTGTATTGACTCGAATGGAAAAAATCTGTCGCTCAAGAAGGACTTCAGTCTGAACAATTTTCATGGTGTTTCATTCTTAGATGCTTCTTATTAAATACATTCAGGTGTTAAACATAAATAAACCTTGGAATTAAATTGGTTTTGATTTACTGTCAGGTGACTTTTGGTCAACACTGTGTATATATATGTATGTATATATATATATATATATATATATATATATATATATATATATGATTAGCCATTACTATGATTGACCGTTGACTGAACACTATTCAATTTTTTGGATCTTTTTTAAAACGGGGGCCACATTTTTCATTAATGTTTTACGTCGTGTTTTTGGTACGAAAGACTTTCAAACTTCGTATACTTATCTATTTTGTGTTATAGAACAGAAAAATATTTTTGTATTCGAATTTATTTCATGTAAAAAATTGTCTTATTTCGATAATGTCAACCAATCACTGACAAGTATTCAGTTGTTTAGATTTACTCCTTTGGCTGATTAAGCGATGTAAAGCGTATTTGATCTCCATACCTTCGTTTTATTTGCTTTTTTCATTTTAAATTTGCTTTAACCCTAACCCTAACCCTAACCCTAACCCTAGGGTTAGGGTTAGGGTTAGGGTTAATTGTTTCAGAATCGTTTGTTTATGTAGTCGGCACTTAATGTATATCGGCTGAATGGACGTCAGTGATTGGTTGAAATTACAGAAATACGACAACTTTAACATGGAATAATTTATGGATTTCTTTTTTTTTAAAGAAGACTAAGAGAAAAAGATGTTTTATATGACACATTCTACCAGTGTTCCAAGTTTCAAAGTGTTTCGTTAATGAAAAATGTGGCCCCCGTTTTAAAAAAGATCCAATTTTTTTTCTTCGTGTTTTTATCCTTGTCTCCGTATTCTTTCTGTTGAAGAGCGTAGCTCGAAACGTCAAAGACTTTCCGTATTCCCGAGCGTCATACTAATACATCCTTTTGTTATTTACACCACCTGTCCTCGTCTGTTGTTGTTTTTTCGTACATTCTCCCATATATATATATATATATATATATATATATATATATATATATATATATATATATATATATATGAGTGTGTGAGTGTGTGTATGTGTATCTTTCTCACTCGTTTTCACTCCCATTTCCTAGGTCTTAGCTGCTTTTCACTCAACTCTTTCTCGTAGTTTCTCCCTCCCTCTCCCCCACCTCTCCCTCACTTTTGGGGAGGGGGCCTTCAGCTTTGCCCTCATATACTCATACTTCTTTTTTCATCTCTTTATTTTAGTCGCATACAAATATGCATA
>NC_142933.1:106353211-106363211 GCF_046866305.1 Octopus bimaculoides
TTCTGGTTTTGAGAAGCCTAATTTCTCAAGATTGGTATTTAGGCAGTGTATTACGTATCCCAGGGTCTCAATAATTACAGGTATAAACCTGAACTTGTAATCTGGATAGAGTAACTGCAGATTTCTCAATAGTTCAGCATAGGTGTTCTCTTTTTCACTGATCTTCAGCTTTATGTTAACATCCGCTGGGCAGCTAATTTCTACAACTGTGCACAGTTTCTCTTCTCTATCGCAAATCATAATATCAGGTCTGTTGTGCTTACATTTTATTGAGGTCTTCACTGGGACATTCCACCAGCATTCTTTTTTATTATGAGTGGCAATGGCTTCTACCATACTGTGGGTTCTTATTTCTTTGTCCTCGGGGTTATCCTTCCAACGGATTTCATTAGAGAGTATCCTAGCTACAACGCCATGTCTTATCGGGAGATAATAACGTGATGACATTTTTGGACAACTACTTATGACGTGGGTGATATCTTCAGTATGAACTCCACAATGTCTGCATCGATTGTCACATTTTACGGCTTTTCCTGTATCTCTATCCCTTTTGTACATCAGGTACTTGGTTGATATTTCCTGTTTCTGGATTGCAAAGGCATACCTTTCAAAGTGGGACGTAGTGATCCGCTTATTGGTCCATGATTAATTAACTGCTTTGATGATCGATGTTACTATCATCTCGTCGCTTTCTAACATATCCAGTCATAGTCTTCTGCTTGTATAGGTTCATCCTTTCTTCTGACGATACGTTGCGGTAGAGTCGTGCGACTTCTTTGGGCATGTATTCTAGGTTATCAGACAGAGAGTGTTGCTCAAAGAGCTGCCTTCCAAGTCTTGTGACATTATCAGCCTCATGTATGCAAACTTGGTCAAGGGATGCACTCCGACACTTGGCGGTTAAAAGATGATGCCGAAAGGATATGATGCGACATTCAAAGGCCTTTTGGACCGATGTTAAGCATCTGCCGCCTTGTTTTCGTTTTTGGTAGAGGTGGTCTATGTCGGTCTTTATGTGGAAATTATGTGTGCTTGTTAGTATTTTTCGGGTTTTCACATCAATGGCTCGGATCTCATCAAGCGTCCAATCAAGCAGCCCGAATGTTGGTATGAGTACTGGCACTGCAAACACATTGTAGGCCACTGTTTTATTGAATGCAGAGAGTTCTGAGGTCCAAGTTTTCTTTATTCGGCTGTAATATTCTGTAATATTCCCATAAATAAGAACGTGTGTGCGTGTGTGTGTGTGTGTGTGTGTGTGTGTGTGTGTGTGTGTGTGTGTGTGTGTGTGTGTGTGTGTGTGTGCATATGTGTAACCACATGTGAATCGTCGGCGATTTTTTTTTCCTGTCTCCCTTTTCTATTGGAATTTCTTTTGACTCCTGTTTCTGAAGAAGAGCTTTGCTCGAAAAGTAAAACCACCTTTCTTTCCTTCCCTGAGCGTCTGCTAATGCTTTACATGTACCACGTCCTCAGGTTGTTGTTTTTTTTGTGTTTTCTTCATTTTGGGGGATTTACTATAAATATATATATATATATATATATATATATTAAAAATGGGGGAAATATCTTAGGATTTAGCTTCATAACGTATCGTCAGATGCCAACAAGCTGTTGGCCCGATGATACACTATAAAGCTAAACACTTTATGGACGGGAAACCTAAGATAATCCCATAAACCGGCCTTCCCCGTCGTTAATATATACTGCTCTGGAGTAGGCCACAGGCGCTAATCATGAAAAACCGGTGTACTAAATTATATTTGTGTAATACGGTTACGAGAATAGGATTTACGGATTTACTTAATTTCCTAAATTTAATATGTACGAACGTTTATATTTCAAACACGCAATAAATAAATGAATAGACTAGAGTTAATTAAAAGCACTGTAGCTAATTAGTGTATAGCTAAAATATATCATGGAGTTATGTCTGGAAATTAAAGAAAATCCCCAAAAAAAGAAGAAAATAGCATAAAGAGATGTTATTTGAAGCTTGAGACAAATTTTATTAATTTTATTACTTTTATATAATTATTAAATTATGTCCGTCTATTTTATATTGATCGAACTATAATAATACGCTAAGTCGGCTTAAATTCAAGTTAAACCGATGATAATTTGTGAGGTTTTATAACATAAATATATAAGGAAAGCAGTTTGAGAAAACGCTATGGAATGGATGGGTATTTGTACTGAACTATTAGAAATTTTAAAAACTCCAGTATCATATTGAGCTAAGAATTAAATGTCTGCATTCTCTCCGAAGAATTTATTTATGCTTTCAACCCATTCTATAACGTTTTCTCGTTGATAATATAACGTTGGTAATATAACTGCTCTTTGTTCTAATCAATTATAATTTATATCCACCACTCGTCTCGCTTGACACGCCCAATTTAGATATCAATCATTCTCTGACAACCTAAGTGAACTACCTACAATTTTGATTGGCCGATTACACTACCGCCCACTTTTGATATTCCTATTTTGAATGTACATTAAGTAGTTAAACTTGCAAGTCTAACAACATGTCACATATTGAGCTGCATGTGGTTGCCCGATGATTTGGGAGATTACTATATTGTAAAGTATTGCACACGTCTTACATAACTAAATGTATGATATTATTTCACAATAAAATCTTTTTGCTTTTATTGTATTACGCTACGCTTAAAGTTCCTCTCTAAATCTCGATAGTCTTTAATCTGTGGATTACCGCACACCAGCAAACTTCCTTTCATTAATGAACCCTTCACGAATGGGGTTAGATTCTTTAATCTGTTGACTTGTGTTATACTTCAAGTGTGGAGCGCTTCACTTTGATAAACATCAATCTTTAGAATCTAAAGTTTAGATAGACCTCCGGTTGTGTGGCAAGGAGCTTGCTTCCCAACCACATGGTTCTGGATCCAGTCCTACTTCCAGGTGGGTTCCGGTTCAATCCCAGCGTGGCACCGTGGGCAAGTGTCTTCCACTATAGCCTTGCGTTGACCATGTGAGTGGATTTGGTAGACGGTAACTGAAAGAAGCCCGTTGTGTATATATATATGTGTGTGTGTGTGTATTTTCTTGTGTGCTTGCCCATCACCACCCACCCGCACCACCACCACCACCATCACTTGACAACCGATGATGGTGTGTTTACGTCCCCGTAACATAGCGGTTCGGCAAAAGAGACCGATAGAATAAGTACTGGGCTTACAAAGAATAAGTCCTGGGGTCGATTTGTTCGACTAAAGGCGGTGCTCCAGCATGGCCACTGTCAAATGACTGAAACAAATAAAAGAACATATAGAGAGAGGGGGGGATGGGAGGGGGAGTGCAGGGAGAGAGAGAGAGAGAGAGAGAGAGAGAGACGTCATTAAAGTGACAACGGGCATTATTAAGCTCCAACATTGCTAGAAATTGTCAGTTATTAAAATAGTGTTTTCCGTAGCTATTGAGTTGTTTTGACTCTTATTTCTAGCAATACAGGTGCTGATTATTACCCTCTATCCACTTTAGTGACGTCTATATTCCTGCATTTAGGTTGTAAAATTGTGAATAAGTCACCCATATTATTTATAATTTTCACTTTCTCAGTTTATGAAATCAGCGTATGATTTCAACGGAAATCTTATAAACAGACAAGGCGATCTGAGTTTAACCCTAGGCGCGATGAGAGCCACTGATGAGCATTGAAATGCGAAATCATCGAGGATCTGGTAATGTTTGCCTCCATTGTCAGTCATTAAAATAGTGCTTTCTGTGGCAATTGAGCTGTTTTGACTCTTATTTCTAGCAATACAGGTGCCGATTAGTGCCCTTTCTAACTTCAGCGGCGTTTTTATTTCTGCCTTTAGGTTGTAAAATTGCGAATTAGCCACCTATATTATTTGTGTGTGTGTAATTTATTTGATACGTATTTGTATATGCGTATGTACATATATGCATGTGTGCATACACGCGCACACACATGCGCACATAACACATACATACGTATATATAATTATATAAGAATAATTAGGCATAAAGAACAGGTAAAACAAGTTCGAGACAAGAAAGCACAAACATGAACGCCAATCCCTTCTTGTCGTCTGCTGGCTTGAGATTGTAGTTATTTTGGTTCATCTTATTAACTAGATCTCTGGCTTCTTACTGCTGATAAATTTTCCACAAATACAACCAGAAAATTGTGTTATGAAGAGAGGACTTTTCAAAGGGATTGCGATAGGAAGGGGAGGTGACATTCAGTATATTATAATCTACTAAAAGTTAAATTTGATGATTATTTAAGTTTGTCGACTTAGCAAAAGGAACACGGAAAAATTGCTATACAGCGGCTAAGACAAACAGGACTTAGGACCAAGTGATAAAGCGTAATAAATATTGAATGTCTTTCGACTGAAGTAAAAACATAAGACAGAGGGAGACCAGAGAGAGACCAGGCAAGTAACGCTAAAAGAGAACAGATAATAGATCGCTGGATGTTTGCGCCTGAAAGAAGAGAGCGATAGAAAAAAAATGAAGTAGTAGGCGACGAGCTAGCAGAAACGTTAACGCGCCGGGCGAAATGCTTAGCGGTATTTCGTCTGTCTTTACGGTCTGAGTTCAAATTCCGCCGAGGTCGACTTTGCCTTTCATCCTTTCGGGGTCGATAAATTAAGTACCAGTTACGCACTGGGGTCGATATAATCGACTTAATCCGTTTGTCTGTCCTTGTTTGTCCCCTCTGTGTATAGCCCCTTGTGGGCAGTAAAGAAATAGGTATTTCGTCTGTCTTTACGTTCTGAGTTCAAATTCTGCCGAGGTCGACTTTGCCTTTCATCCATTCGGGGTCGATTAAATAAGTACCAGTTACGCACTGGGGTCGATATAATCGACTTAATTCGTTTGTCTGTCCTTGTTTGTCCCCTCTGTGTGTAGCCCCTTGTGGGCAGTAAAGAAATAGGTATTTCGTCTGTCTTTACGTTCTAAGTTCAAATTCTGCCGAGGTCGACTTTGCCTTTCATCCATTCGGGGTCGATTAAATAAGTACCAGTTACGCACTGGGGTCGATATAATCGGCTTCATCCGTTTGTCTATCCTTCTTTGTCCCCTCTATGTTTAGCCCCTTGTGGGCAGTAAAGAAATAAGAAAAACATGAAGTAGTTAATGGAATGACAATTTTTTCGGTCAACAGTGGTAAGCTCCTCATCTGAGATACCACATGCAGCGACACCTTCCCCAACGACAAGCCTTGATATGTTCAACTGCCAGCCCAGGATTTGATGCTCATCAAACCGGGAAGGGCAAATTGACAAAGTATTGACTGCTCTTTGACAGATTTGTGGTCGATCCTGCGACAGCGGAGACCTCTGGCGTTCTTCGGCCTCGAACTAAATCCTTGTTGACTGCTATCGGGAAAGAAATAGTTATCCGCAATAGCAAGTTCCGTGAGTCGGAATGGCAGATCCAGCGTATCGCACTCGCCATTCTTCGGCAGAACGTCTTTTCCACTTTGTCCACTGGGACCATGAAGAGGACTGAGAAGTCTTATGTCTATTAGTTCAACATTCTAATCCCTGCAACTATCCACTTCACTTAGTAGTTAACCCAAGTTCAAAACAAATACACCATACGTAAGCAGTACAATTATAATCATAGGAAACCAAGAACGCATTGTAGGAAAGATTTGATTCACACAATTTTTCCGTTTGATTGTAACGCCAAACTAATCTTTCACCCATCTTAATGTTCTTAATATTTTTCTGCGGTCATCTTGTTTACTGCTTTCATTTTTCTTCTCATTCTTTCTTTTCCTTCTGTCTTTCATCTCCCCCTTCTCGCTTTCTGCCTATCGTTCCTTTTTCCTCTTTCCTTCTCTTTCCACTTTGTTCTCTTCTCATTTCATTTTTCTCTCCTCCCGTTTACTATTTGATTTTAACACTTCTTATAATACTTTTCTTTGCCATCATATACCATCATAAGTTCCAATAAGCTACAAAGTACTTAAAAATTCACCTGAACTAGCGCTACAGTTCATTCCGTCATCGACACTTGGGGAACACTGCAGCATTTTCAAAGCATTTTTGGAAGTCAACGGATAACCTAAAGTAACATCGGTATAACATAGATTGTATTAGATTACCAACCCACCTAATATTATTAAACAATTTCTATAAATCAACGAGCAGCAACTTTTCACATCTCTAAGGAGAAATTAAACCTGGCACTTTGCAATGCCACGTCAATTACTCGACCAGTATGAACAACAAAAACCCTTCTGCCAGTGAGAGAGACATGTAATCCGATTCAATCCACCGTTGAATAAGAACATAGTAATATGCATAGCGAAGCAGTTTCCTTAAACAACAAATATTCCATATTAGAAACTTCATAAATAAAAATGATAGAAACAATGAAAAAAAGTCGGTTAATAAACAATCGAAGAATACTTCGTTGCACGACTGATGAATCCGTGAGCAGAGTAGAAAGTTTTATGTATTCTACCAAACTATTTGATAATGGTAGCATTGTAGTTCTAACATGATAAAATCATAGCACTTCTAATTTTAAGATTAATTGCACTAAGTGTATAAGACACAGTTAATGTATTAGACACGGTTAATTCAGAACTGGTCCATTAATCTAAACTTTCAATATAGTTGTGTCTACCTCCCTAATGACATCTATTTACTGCGTTTCTTTTTTTTTCTCTCTCTCTCTCTCTTTAACAGTAAAAAAAATCTACTCGCCACAAAATTATAATAATAAGCTCTTTCTCTGACTGCTTGGTATATAAAAACAATTCACCCTATGTAAGGGATAATTATGTTAGTTATCACACCGGAAGATATGTGAGACGCACTTATTCCAAAACAAAATCTCAAAATATCATCTTGGGTCCTATATGCAAAGTTGTTTTAGATATTACGTGATTCAATGCACTAAAAATACTTTTATCCGAATACGGGCTTCTTAAACTGGGGTGCATCTAATACACCCTTGCGTACTTGTGCCATCAAATACGGCAATATGAAAGCCTAACGTTATTGACTTCTATCACAAATGTTTAAAGATTCTGTAATCGATTCATGGTACTGGGCTGATGGATGTTTCGTGGATCCAGAAATGACAAAAAGGATAAAAGTCCACCACGGTTTGATTAGAACTAAGAACGTCAAAGGACTAAATTAATAATGTTGCGTGAGATTTTGTCAAGTGATTTACCGATTTTGTCATTTACCGTCATTTCTGTCATCGGCCACCCTTCCATTCATCAAAAAAAAAAATCTCTCGGAATTTATATCGAGAGAATTTGTACCGAATTCAGCAATAAAATGTTATTTAAAATGACATTTCTTTTTAGAGATTCTTGATCCAAAGCAGCCCTTTGTCGAAACATTTGTAATCGCGTGAATTTGTAAAACTGTAGGCTTAAATGACAACAAAAACATCAACAACAGTCGCATCATGAATGCAGAAGATTTCTACTGTAGAGTTATCCATTTTTAAAGACGTTGCTAAAACGACAAGAGAAAGAGAGAGAGAAAAAAAAGGGCATAATGACTACGTTGGAACTAATATTGCCAAAGTTTATAAATTATGCAGAAACAGAGGAATACATAGAAACTACATTCAAGCACATTTTTTATATATTTATATGTACACATTCGTGTACATATAAATATACATATAAATATATATAAATAAATATAGATAGATAGATACATACATACATACATACATACATACATATATACATATATCTAAACATATAGCTATACATATATATATAGATATATATATGTATATAAATATATATATATATATATATATATATATATATATATATATACATATATATATATATATATACACACATATATATATATATACACACACATATATGTATTTATACATATATGTATATATATATATATATATATATATATATATATATATATATATATATATATGTATGTATCTATGTATATATATATATATATATATATATATATATATATATATATGTATGTATGTATGTATATATATAGCTTATTAACCAACGACAATAAAGTATAGAATGCATCAGGGGTGTGTGATTTTACTTTATAACTTTATATTTATGCATACATATATATATATATATATATATATATATATATATATATATATATATATATATATATATAAATACATACACACATATATATATACATATATACATATATATATATATATACACACATATATATACATATATATAGAGGGAGTATATATACACACACATACATACATGTTTGTGTGTGTCTTCCTGTATGTGTGTGCGTGCGTGTGTGTGTTTGTGTGTGTGTGTGAGTGTGTGTGTTGTGTGTGTGTGTGAGTGTGTGTGGGGGTGTATAAAAGCAGATAAGCACAAGTAAAATTAATGAGTATATTTTGCATGGAATAAAAAATTACGGAAGATTACATAATAAACTTTTGAAAAAGGTATGCATTATTATTATTATTACCTTGACAGCTGTTTCATGTAAACCATGTCTTATATCCTAACCACGTTCATTTTATAATAAAGACACTGAATCCATAATTTATCGCCCAGTAAGGACAGCTGCAGAAACGCTCGCGTCCTACAGTCCATGACATCATTCATCTTCCGATAGTATGTTTTCATATATATTGGATATAAAGAATTTTTTTCTCTCGTGATAATTTCTGCAGTGATTGTCTTCCGCGATCGAGTGCACAGGAATATGTTAAATGTAATTGTCACACTTACACACACACCTATAAACACATGCACACAAATGAATATACATATATATATGTGTATTACACACCCACATATATATATGCATATATTTATATATATACAACTATATATATACATATATATATATATATATATATATATATATATATATATATATATATATATATATATATATATATAAAATAAACATATATATGTGTGTGTACATATGTTCATACATATGTGTCTATCTGTGTGTATACATATGTACATATATGTGTGTGTGTATAAGAACAGACATGGGTGACGTTCACTACAATTGTTTCAGACGCGTTTTTTATTAATAGAAAAATCAATTACAACATGGAAAAGCCGTTTCCCTCAGGTAAATAACAATTTAAATCCAAAATGTAGAATTTAAGATTTGGTTCATAACGAATATATTTTTTGTGACTCCTTCATCTCGGTGACAGTCCGGGAGCGATTTCACAAATCAAAGTTAAAACATTCTCTCGTCATCATAAATTTTTTTTCACTTGAAGAAAAAGATTTCTTTCATTTTTTCATGAGGTAATGAATCTATTCAACAATATGAAAAACACCTCTGAAACAGCTGTAATGAATCTCAACCTATTTATGTTCTTTCTTACTTTACACTGTACCTGGAACCTTTCTTGCGTCAGATCTAGAACTTAAACTGAACCGAGAAACTGCATGCTAGAGTACGTCTGCATGTGATTCTAGTTATACATGTATAGCTATATCGATGAGTATATTGATCTGTTCATGTGCATGTGTATATAAGTGGTAAGAAAAGTTTGTATATACATTAATATATACGCTTGTGTCCATATATACTGTTCATACACATGATTTTCTCGACCCTAACTAGATGCTTTTATTATCAACATACCTTGATTCAATTGGATCCTGCAAAATTATTAATATATATATATGTATATATATGCAAGAGTGTGTATGTATATATATATATATATATTTATATATATATATATATATATATATATATATATATATATATATATTTATATTTATATATTTATATTTATATATTTATATATTTGATCCTTTATATTGAACACTCAATATTTCATCTACATTCAATACTTTATTTCATGGTGCCATCCATTTTTATTTTATTTTATATTATATATTGTATATTATATTATATATTGTATATTCCATATTCTATACCCCACATTAGTTCTGCAGGAATATAAATAAAACATAAAAAACAGACAGTGTTGGAACTCTTTTAAG
>NC_142933.1:106373211-106388211 GCF_046866305.1 Octopus bimaculoides
ATATGTATGTATCTATGAATGTATGTATTTATGTATGTATGAATGTATATATGTCTGAATGTATGTATGTATGTATGTATGTATGTGTGTATGTATGTATGTGTGAATGTATGTATGTACGTATGAATGTATGTATGTATATATGTATGAATGTATGTATGTATATATGTATATATGAATGTGTGTGTTAATGTATGTATGTAGATTCATACGGTATTTGACAGGCACTAATTTCATCGAATTTCAAATTTCATCAGGTTTCAAATTTTGACACAAAGTCAGCAACTTCGGGTGAGGTGGAAAGGCGATTATATAAACCCCAGTGTTTAACAGGTACATATATTTTCGACCCCGAAAAGTTGGAAGGCAAAGTCGACCTCGACGGAGCTTGAACTCAGAACGAAAGCATTTTTCCCGGCGCGGCAACGATTCTTTTTCTACTCTAAGCACAAGGCCCGAAATTTGGCGGGAGAGGGCCAGTCGATTAGATCGACCCTAGTACTCAACTGGTACTTGATTAATCGATCCCCGATAGGATGAAAGGCAAAGTCGACCTCGGCGGAATTGGAACACAGAACGTGAAGACGGACGAAATACCGCTAAGCATTTCACCCGGCATGATAACGAATCTGCCAGCTCGCTGCCTTATCGAGCCCAAAAATTTTTAAGGGAAAATCAATATCTAACGGAATTTAAGTATAGACCATAAAAACACCGAAAGGCAATTTTGTTTCCTAAATTCTTTCCCATTTCTTCCAATCCACTGATAATACAGTTCTATATTTAAGAGATGAGGAATTATGTATATTATTTACATTATTTACATTTGACGGATATTTGTCCTCATCTTGTTTGTTGTTAACACAACGTTTCGGCTGATATACCCTCCAGCCTTCATCAGATGTCTTGTGGAAATTTCGAACCTGGGTTCTCATTGGAATGTAAATAATGTACAGTCATATTATGTTTCGTAATATCTGCTTTGTAAATGAGTGCACGAAAGTGGAGTGGTTTGGATCTCTCACAAAAAAAGAAGAGATAATAAACCATCGGCCTCGCAGCAAAAGGGCCGGTCCAATAACTAAAGTGAGCCAGTCAGGGAGCTCCTACTTGGTTATTTGACATGGTAGAAATGGAATAAAATCTCTCACGAGGTCTGCCTTTAATATTTATATTTATGAATATACATTGTGTTGGATACTGAAGTCCAGTGTACAAGACAATAAAAAATAACCGGACGATGGCCATTAAAACATCTTTGGGATCTTTTTTAAAACGGGGGCCACATTTTTCATTAACGAAACACTTTGAAACTTGGAACACTGGTAGAATGTGTCATATAAAACATCTTTTTCTCTTAGTCTTCTTAAAAAAAAAAGAAATCCCTAAGTTATTCCATGTTAAAGTTGTCGTATTTCTGTAATTTCAACCAATCACTGACGTCCATTCAGCCGATATACATTAAGTGCCGACTACATAAACAAACGATTCTGAAACAATTCTATCGGTGATAGGGTTAGGGTTAGGGTTAGGGTTAGGGTAAAACAGCAAATTTAAAAAGAAAAAAGCAAATAAAACGAAGAAAAAAAAAAGAAAATGAAAAAAGCAAATAAAACGAAGCTATGGCTTAATCAGCCAAAGGAGTAAATGTAAACAAATGAATACCTGTCAGTGATTGGTTGAAATTATCGAAATAAGACAATTTTTTACATGAAATAAATTCGAATACAAAAATATTTTTCTGTTCTATAACACAAAATAGATAAGTATACGAAGTTTGAAAGTCTTTCGGTACCAAAAACACTACGTAAAACATTAATGAAACATGTGGCCCCCGTTTTAAAAAAGATCCCATCTTTGTTCGGAGGTTTGATGCAGGTGACTGGATTTGGAACTAGAGGACAACTACGATGCCGACCACCACAGAAACAATCACACCAATAATATTAAATATGGCGGCTGCGAAAAAATATATAGAAATATTAGATGTGTATATTCTGTGCAGTTTCTTCATTACTCTGCGATTTAAAATTCAAACTTCCAAGCTCGCTTGAATTGATTCAAAAGTGATTGCCTTCTTTACAGTAGCTGGGCACCAGGGTACGCCACGTATATGAATAAATTTTACGTCATCGCTTCACGAAAAAAAACTGCCTCAAACTTCGATCTTCCATCTTTAAAACGTATGAATAACGGTGGTTAAGGGAATTTTTTGACATAAAGTGCATGAGCTTTTAAGACCCACCATAAACTTGGCAGGCCCCCTAATATCTGGTTTTGCATGTATAGGACGTAAACTTATTTTCTGGGACATATATTTAAGGCTTTCTTATTAACTCTCAAATATGGTACCTGTGAGAAGTGTGCATGCCCCATCAGGCTTGACTTGGGGACCCACATTACAGGAATAATGCAAGCAACAACAAAAAAAGCGTGTATTGATTGCGTCTGTCTACAGGTGGGATTTAAAACGTTGACTGCATTCTTGTATTATATTACGGTTTATCAAGTCCATACCGGCACACTTTTGTATAGATACCAAAGATGTGACGCCTATTGTACTTATTGATCGCTAGACAGGCATGAAGTTCTTTGAAATGTATATGCTACTTTGGTAAACATCTCTGATCATAAATGCTTTGGACAGACAGAAATTGTGTCAAGACGAACATTTTAACGCACCACTACATAAACAGCTAATGCACGTGTTTGCACTGCTGCATATGCATACATACATTCTCATACATATACGGTGGTGTGTATGTTTGAGTGTCTAAAAACACTCACACACTCATATATATATATATATATATATATATATATATATATATATATATATATATATATATATATATATATATATATATATATATATATATATATATATATATATATATGTATATATATATGTATATATATATATGATGTAATACTTTACTATTAGAAGTTAAAGATCACTGCTGCGCCATACATATTCATAAATGTGTACATGTAGGTCATGTATTAATGTACATATACGTGCGACGGTCTGTATGGAACTACGTGTAATTCCTTTAATCCGATATGAACGCAAGCACGCACAACCATACATATATACACATATATAACACTGTTTTCATATATGCACAGGTGTGTGTGTGTATGTGTGTGCATGTGCGTGCGTGCGTGCGTACGTATGTGCACGAATATGAGAACTATAGCTCTATATTGCTCAATAGGCAACAGCGAGTAGATAATGGAACACATATCACGCACGGGTTTGTGTGAAAATGCAAAAGACCAGCTTCCTAAGGGAGACATTTGTATATTCGTAAAGAATTTTACTTTCACAATTCATTTAAGTACGAAACAGTACATCAAGCTATTTGCTCAGTAGATGGCTTAGCGCTGGAACAAATCTTTTCATAGCTCGTCATGTATATACATATGCATGTATACATACATATAAACATACATACATACATACATGCATACATACATATATACATACATATATATATATATATACATTCATATATATACATATATATATATATACATGCATATATATATATATATATATATATATATATATATATATATATATACACATAAATATTATACGTTTACGCATGTATATATGTATATGCATATATATCATATGCATAGAGATATATGTATATATATATGTATTTATATACGCTTAAACGCACATACGTATATATACACAAACATATATACATACATAAACACACATATATATACATATATAAATACGTGTGAGTATTTCTGTATATACATATACCTATACATACATATAAATTTACAAGTATATATACATACGTGTATTTGTGTGTGTGCAGATATATATATATATATATATATATATATATATATATATATTATACTTAAGGACAATGATTTTATATATATATATATACAAATATATATATACATATATATATATATATATATGTGTGTGTGTGTGTATAGGTATATATATACATATATATATATATATATATATATATATATATATATATATATATATATATATATGCATGTATATATATATATATATATATATATATATATATATATATATATATATATATATATACATACATACATATAATCATACATACATATACGTATGCATATATGCATACGTTGATAAGTACATATACATACATATTTAATATACACGCAGGCGCTAACGAAAGATTTGTTCCAGCGCTAAGCCATCTACTAAGCAAATAGCTCGATGTACTGTTTCGTACTTAAATCATTGTGAAAATAAAATTCTTTATGAATATACAAATGTCTCCCTTAGGAAGCTCGTCTTTTGCATTGCAACATAAACCCGTGCGTGATATGTCTTGCATTATGTATTAAGAGTTAGCTATTTAAAAATATATATCTTTAGAACTGTCTATCTTTTATTTTCTTTAATATGTATTTATACAGAGAGGCGAATAACTTTTCATATAATGTATTATATTTAGTTGATGTTGACGGTAGCTTTTTGGGGGGTTTTGTTTTGTTGCTTCTCTTGCCGTTGTTGTTCTTGTAACAGTTTTTATTTTCACTGCCGTTGAGGGTTTTATTATTTTTTTTCTTCTTTATTTATTTCATTTATTTATTTTGCATGATGTTTTTATTGTTGTCGTGGTTGTTGCAGTCGTGATAGTAGTCGCATTAGTAAGTTGTGATGGTGGATGTGAAGACAAAGAATGTGAGTGTTAGTGGTCTTTGAGGGTACAGTGTGGTCTTTGTTTACGCTTGTTAGTATTCTTATACATAATGTTTTGTTTACTTTGAAAATGTATTTTTTTTCCTATGTTACTTTTATTGTAGTAGTTTTTTCGTTTTTTACTGTTGCTATTTTTGTTGTTGCAGTAGCTATGGTAATGATGGCAGTTATAACTTCTTGTCAGATTTCTTTATATTCAGGGATAGTCATCAAATAGCAGACGATTTAAACATAAATATATGTGTGTATTCTTGTTGTTCTCGATCTTAAAGGTATGTATCCATGCATATATATATATATATATATATATATGTGTGTGTGTGTGTGTGTGTGTGTGTGTGTGTGTGTGTGTGTTTGTGTGTATTAATATCGAAGAATGAGAATGAGTGCTCAACACCGCATTGTGTTTCATTTGTGGGTTAACAAAGCTACCAATGGTTTCATGCTAAGAGTTCTTCACAATTTGTGTGTGTGTGTGTGTGTGCATGCGTGCGTGCGTGCATGCGTGCGTGCGTGCGTGCATGCGTGCGTGCATGCGTGTGTTTTGGGATATATTTTAGTTTTTTTTTCTTTTGCAATCTTCAAGACCTTCATATGTTTGTTGTGTATATGTGTATGTGTTGATAAACGTGCACCTGTGCACATGCCTGTCACAGCTATACATGAGTGCATATTCCATTACTGCTTATCTGTGTATGTTCATTTGTATTTCACATGTGTATGGCTGTATGTCAAAGTTCACCGAGAAACCTCAAATGAAGAATCTCCGGAATGTTTTACATAAATATAAGTATGTATGTATGTATTATGTACATATGTATGTGCGCATATGTATCTATACACGTTTTTAGATACGTATGTATGTGTACATATATATATATATATATATATATATATATATATATATATATATATATATATATATATATATATATATATATATATATATATATACGGCTGATAATTCGCTTACCACTTGTGATGGTATTTTAATATTATCATTCCTATATAATTATTTATATGTATGTAAGTATGTATTTATCTATCTGTCTATGTATGTATGTATGAATGTATGTATGTATGTATGTATGTCTCTTCCTTTTTTTAATTATTATAAATCTTCCACTGAGCAGGGAGCCGGTTTCCAACAAAGGTACAAGGCTTCATCTTTGGGATGTAGTTAACACAGGAAAATTCACATTTGGAACTTAAGAAAAGTCTTGCATATTTTTACTGTTCCAGTCACAGATTACTCTTGTAATGTACAAATTAGCTGATCGATTTCTCTTTCTGAAAATCTCAGTTTATCCAAATTCTTCTTTAAGCATTTACTAACAAAACCTAGTGCTCCAATTATTATTGGTATGAATATGAATTCATAGTCTGGGTATAGAAGCTGGAGGTTTCGAAAGCAGTTGTCCATAGATATCCTCTTTTTCTTTGATTTTCAAAGAAATATTTATATCTACAGGGCTGCTGACCTATATGATGGTACATACCTTTGCTTCTCTGTCCCAAACAACAATATCCGACCTGTTATGTTTACATTTGACAGATGTTTTGATGAGAATATTCCACCATTATTCCTTGAGTGGTGTTTATGAATGTATTCCATAACAGAGGGATTTTCTAAGTTTATTTCTAAGTTTTTTGCAGATGGCTTTGTAAATTGTTTTAGCAACAACATCGTGCCGTGACGTCATTTTAGGATAGTACTGTGAGGACATTTTAGGACAGCTGCTAATTACATGCGTGATGTCTTCCAAAAACATAGCCTATATATGCGGTTGCACCTATGTAAACTTGTGTGTATGTTTGGATGGATGGATGGATGGATGGATGTGTATGTGTATGTGTGTGTGCAAATATATTTGTGCATGCAGAACATTGAGAATCTAACTACTGGAAGGAAAGAGGACATCACCAGTAGTCGGATGGTATCCATTTTCAACTGAGTAGACTGCAGCAACGTAAAATTAAGTGCCTTGCTCAAGGATACGACACATCTCCCGATCGAGGGACCGAACGTACGACCTTAGATCTCAATACCGTAAACGCTAGGTCACCTGCCTTCACTGGACACTAGTATGCTTCTGACAAAATATTTATGCCTGTATGCACTCTAAATGTAAACCCTATGATCGACGCCAGTACGCAACTGGTACTTAATTTATCGGCCCCGAAAGGATGAAAGCAAAGTCGACCTCGGCGGAATTTGAACTGAGAACGTAAAGACAGACGAAATACCGCTAAGCAGTTCGCCCGGCATGTTAACGATTCTGTCAGCCCGCCGCCTTCTATTTTAAATATATAATCTTTTCTACTCTATGCACAAGGCCCGAGATTTTGGGAGGAGCGGTCCAGTCTATTAGATCGACCCCAGTACGCAACTGGTACTTAATTTATCGACCCCGAAGGGATGAAAGTCAAAGTCGACCGTAACGACAGACGAAACGTCGCTAAGCATTT
Organism: Octopus bimaculoides; assembly: GCF_046866305.1. Taxonomy (NCBI): domain Eukaryota; kingdom Metazoa; phylum Mollusca; class Cephalopoda; order Octopoda; family Octopodidae; genus Octopus; species Octopus bimaculoides. The sequence continues at coordinate 106,380,413 of NC_142933.1, forward strand.
CGCCCGGCGTGCTAACGTTTCTTCCAGCCCGCCGCCTTAAGACGGCAAATATCTGAGAATATGAAGCAGTCGCCATAAATGTTTATATGTGTCAGTAAGTTTTTATGTATATCTGTATGCGCGTTAATAAATGTAGCTATCTAATACATACTCATATGCACTTCTACTTACATGTATACACAACAAAAATTATAGGTAATGGTCGTTTCAAGAGATGCCGGTAAATGTAATCATATTTCTAAGGCTACATTTAATGTTTCAAGTAGTTTGTAAGTAACATAAATTATGTGCATGGCGATCTTGTTAAGATATTGCAGAGAACTTAGGAATTAGATTTTAAACACGCATTTGACGGATTTCCGGATGAAAGTGTGTACATATATATATATATGTATATATATATATATATATGTGTGTGTGTGTGTGTGTGTGTGTGTGTGTGTGTGTGTGTGTACAGCTTATACATGTGACATAGACATTCATATAAATAATATGTACCATATATATATATATATATATATAGAGAGAGAGAGAGAGAGAGAGAGAGAGAGATGCATTTATATATATATGTATATATATATATATGTATGTATGTATGTATCCACTACATACAATTAAATATGTATGTGTGTGTGTATAAATATATATAATATATATGTGTGCGTGCTTATGTATGTATATATATGTATGTATTATGTATGTATGTATGTATGTATGTATGTATGTATCTGGAGTCTAACAGTGAAATGCTTAAGAAATTTGCTTTGCAATTACGAGGATTCGCGTTCAATTCCAAACTACGGAATCTTGGCCAAATACTTTTTACGTTAGCAGTGAGTCAATCCATCCTTTACGAGCAAAATTGGGTTGACCGAAACTTTTCGTAAGCCTTTCAGAGGATTGAACTTGTAGTTCACTGGTCCGGCCTTTTTATGCACTGTATTACGTTTATTCCGCTTGAGGATTAGTTAAAGATTGTATGTGTCGCTTGTTTCATGAAGTAGGTTGTCAAGTTGACCAAAATGAATGCTCCTCGTTGAAACTGACCGAGATCCATGGTGAAGGCGCGTGATCTGGTGGTTAGTGTGTTGGGTTTAAGATCATGAAGTTGTGGATTGGTACTCGAAGCCAGGAGTTGTTTGGACCTTCTGAGTTCAAATGCCGCCGAGATCGACTTTGCTTTTCATCCATTTGGGGGCCGATAAAATACGTATTAGTCATGTAATCACTATTCCCCTCCTCTAATATTTCAGGCCTTGTGCCTATAGTATAGAGGGTTATTGGTATTATCATTATTATCATTATGATTATTATTATTATTTTATGTTTGACTTTTGTTTTGCATTTGTACAAGTTGGATCCAAGTCTCACCCAGAGACCTCAAGAGACAACAAGTTAGAAGTTCATGTAGGTGTTATGCCTAGGGTACCATATATTTAGATTTGTGCAGTTTTGTTCTAGTGAATGTTTAAGAAACCATAAGAAAATTATGTGTTTGTTTTAAAATTTGAGATCACATAGACAGTATTTTACGTAGGATATGGGCAGTTCCCATGAGCACTATCTTTTGAACTTCAGCCATTTTGGGGTTTCCTGGTATCTGAGGTAGGTAGTAATCAGCCCGTTTCGCTGTCATTCCCAGGGCACCTATGACAATAGGTATTGTTTTCGTCTTCAGATTCCACATTTTGCTAATTTCTATTTCAAGATCTTTATATTTGCTCAGTTTTTGGTAGGTCTTGACAGATACGTTTATATCGATTGGGACGGTCATATCAATGAGGAGGCATGATTTTTGTCTGAAGTCTTTCAGTATGATGTCTGGCCTATTTGCGTCTATCTTTCTGTCAGTTTGAATGGTGAAGTTCCAGAGGAGTGCGATGTAATCATTTTCAAGTACTGGGGGTGGTTTGTGTTCCCACCAGTTTTTATCATGGGGAAAGTCCAGGTTTTTGCATATTATCCAGTGAATATATTGTGCAGCTCTATCATGCCTGTTGAGATACTCTGTAGGCGCAAGCAGACTGCACATGGAGACAACATGATCGATGGTCTCATTTTGTTGTTGGCATATACTACATAATGGGGAGCTGCCGTTCTTTAATATGTTGGCCTGGTAGTTCTTTGTACTTTGTAAGTAGGCATTGGTCTTGGGCTGCTATGATAAACCCCTCTGTTTCTGATTTCAAGCCAGAGGCCATTAGCCATTGATGGGTAAGGGTTTTGTCAATATCTGCATTATTCGCTCTCTTTGGGTATTTGCCATTGAGAGGTTTTCCATGCCATTTTTCAGTCATAATATCTAAGGCAGCAATTTTAGCACGGGTTTTCAAGCGCTTAGCTTTTTCTGCAGGTGTTTCTAGTTCGTCTAATTCTTGAATTTGTTGCAATTGGAATTCGCTTAGATATTCCTTTTCCTGTTTTGTTACTGAGTAAGTTGCTTTCTTGCTTTCATGTTTTAAGACAAGTTTTAGCATCCAGTCCTCAGAGTTTTTCAGATAGGTGTCTAGGCCAATTGTGGCTACCTTCATTGTTAATGCCAGCTGTAGAAGTTCTCGGTCTCCCTCTTTTCTTGGCAGATAAAGACGTTCTATATCTACCTTAGGGTGGTGCATTCTATGCATTGTCAACATCTTTCGTATTTTTCTGTCAACATTACATATTTCAGTAATTGACCAGTTAACGATATTGAAACTGTAAGTCACGACTGGTATGGCTAGAGCATTGATCGCTTCGATTCTGTTTCTCGCGTTCAGCTCTGTCTTCAGTATTGCTCTCACCCTGCGATAACATTCTCTTCTGATCCTTTCCCTCATCACTGAATGCTTGATATTGTCCCCTTCAATTACCCCTAGGTATTTGTAGCTCTCCGCTGGTTCTAACTCTTTTATGACATTTTGCTGGTCAAGGTTCACATTAGATGTTTTTGTCATTTTTCCTTTGATAAAGGTAGCTTTTGCACATTTATCAAGGCCAAATTGCATCCTGATGTCATCACTGAATTGTTTAACAATCGCTAGTAAGCCCTTGAGTTGTTGGTCATTTTTTGCAAAGAGCTTTAAATCATCCATGTAAATGAGATGATTTATATTTTTATCAAATATTTTATAACCATACCGTGCATCATTGAGCAATTTTGAGAGCGGTATTAGGGTTAGACAGAAGAGGAGTGGTGATAGTGAGTCACCCTGGAAAATGCCACATGAAATTCTTACATCTCCAGCATTTAGAGATTCATTGTCATTGTTCAACGTCAGTGTGGTTCTCCATGATCTCATACTTACAGATAAAAAGTTTCGCAGAGTAGGAGCTATTTTATACATTTCCAGACATTTCCTAATCCAGCTATGTGGTAGGCTATCAAAGGCCTTTTTATAGTCTATTCAGGCTATTGACAAGTTTTTGTGTCGCTTGTGACAATCTTCTAAGATCATCTTATTGATGAGTAGCTGATCTTTACAACCATAAGATCCACGTTTACATCCCATTTGCTCATTAGGGAATATGCTACTTTCTATTAAAAAAACTATAGGTGTACTCGGTTAGGACAGATGTTAGCGTCTTATACATTGTTGTTAAGCAGGTTATGGGTCGATAATTTTTTGGTTCGTTTGTTTCTTCATTTTTTGGAAGCAGGAATGTTAAACCATTAACTAGCCAAAAGGGCATCAAACTAGGATTTTGCAAAACATCGTTGTAAAGTTTTGTTAGCAGTTCATGGCTCTCTGGGAAGGCATTCAACCAGAAGTTAGGAATTTTATCCTTTCCTGGAGACTTCCATTTGCTTGACCTCCTGAGAGCAGATCTTATATCTTCTAGCTTGACGCCCTCCCACTTTTGCTTCTCTCAGGAGTTTAGCTCTGTAGATACTCTATCAATCCAAGGGGCCTTTCCATTGTGTGTTTTTTCTTCTGCCCAGATTTTATTCCAAAATTCTTGCACTTCTTTTGATGGGACAGACTTTATTGTTACTGGTGTTTTCCCTATCTTCCTGTAGAAATTTTGGGGGTTATTTTTTAATATGTTATTATCTCTGAAGAATCTAACACGCTTTTCATACCTTGCTATACGGGCAGCTTTAGCACATACCTTTTGCTTGATGGTTTCTATGGTGGTATCAATGTCAATTATGGTTTTCACATCATATTTTTTCTATAGTTTTGGGGGTCTTTGTAGGTTTGATACTCTTATCAAATTTAAGGTTTTTCAAACATTCTATGTCAGATCTAAGTAGCTTAATTTGGTGTTGAATGCGCTCTTGCCAAGAAGGCTTTTTGTGGGAATGTTGTCGTTTTCTAATCTTTTCACCACATAGAACCGTTGAGATTTTTGCGGATGCATAGTACAGGTGGTTGAGATCTGTAATATCAACATCATTAGCTGAAATTATATCCTTAAGTGCAAGGCGGATTTTACCAATTATTTTCAGGTTTTGGTTAGAATTGCGAATTTTGGGGAGAGTGTCGCGTTCATTCATACTGGTTTCTTTAATTTTCAGCCATTCAATCATGATTTGATTTTTTAGATCATGTAGTTCTGTTGCGTCGATTTCTGTATGACTTTCTTCATCTATTTGATTTTCACCTGCCTTAGTGTTTATGGTTGGTTCAGAGAGTATTTCACTTTGCCTATCAGTTACCTTAACTCTTTCAATCATTACTGTATTTTCATCAGCCTTGGGCTGGTTTATGATTATTTCCTCTGTAGTATCTTCTTTAGCTGCAGTTTCATTCTTTTTATCCCTTACTGCTTGTTTAATTTGGTCAATCTCTACTTCAGTTAGTAATTTTTTTTTCATAATGTTTCTTCTGACGTTGGCAAGTTTGTTACTGTATATGTAGGGTCTTACTTCAAGGTGTTTCTGTCTCCAGTTTAAGTAGGTTTGTACAGTATTAGATTTATCTGTAGGGAAATATATGGCATGGTAGAAGGCTGTAAGAACTTCTTTATTATCTTCCCTAGACCATTTTTCATTCTTTTTCTTTTGGTTATTTGATGACGAGCATGGATGGCCATCTGTTGGAATATTCCGGTTGTGGGGTACTTCCAGCTCCTGTGTGTCGGGAAGATTTGAACCAGTAGCAGATTTCTCGTCTCGGATCTGATTCATTATCCGAGTAAGTGGTCCTTTATAATCCGGTCGATGACCATTCCGGTTTGTATTTTGTTTTATTAACAGTGAGGCATAACAAGCTTCGACGTTGACGCTAGGGGACGGATCTGTCTGTTTAGGGTAAATTTTTTGAGACAACACCGTCTCCGAGCTCTCGTGACGTAGCTTCTTAAGGCTAGCATATATATATCGAGTAAGTTATTATTATTATTATTATTATTATTATTATTATTATTATTATTATTATTATTATTATTATTATCCATTCTGTCCTTTCGTCATTTCCTTCTCTCCGTTTTTGATTTCTTCGAAAGTCCCTTCTCATATCAATCTTTTTTATCATTATTATTATTATTATTATTTTAAACAAATAACATCGTATGATGATTATCTCTCAGCAATTTTTGTAGTTGTAATGTTGCTGGGGAGAAAGTAGAAGGAAAAGTCTGATATAGAATGAATTGTGGAATCACGTTTTCGGATGTTAAACATTAGTAAAAGACGTGTCGTTACCAGCAACTGTTTTGCATATATTTTTTTCTTATTTCCTTGGAAATAAGAGCGTGAGGAGAAGACCTTCGGAAACATCTGGTTAATGATAATATTTTTTGCTGTATTCAAACTGCTATTTTTAAAGTGAAAGAGAAAAATTGCATTCTAAAATATTCCTAAAAGACAAAACTAAATATACAAAATTGGCGAAGATTCCATAAATGTAATATCACGTGTCAGTGTCAAAACCAGAGATTGGCTGTTCAACCGGAAGTATAACCAAAACGCCATTTTTCTTTCCATTAATCATTATGATGACCTCATAACTAGTCTGAATAAAATTCAACCTTCGCCCTCCTTTTTCTTCCTACTTATTCTTTGCAGATTTCTTTCTTTCTCTTTATCAATATCCTTCACACTAAGGCAGCGAGCTGGCAGAAACGTTAACACGCCGGGCGAAAATGCTTAGCAGTATTTTGTCTTTTTTTATGTTCTGAGTTCAAATTCCGCCGAGGTCGACTTTGCCTTTCATCCTTTCTGGGTCGATAAATTAAGTACCAGTTGCGTACTAGGGTCGATCTAATCTACTGGCACCCTCCTCAAAAGTTTCGAGCCTTGTACCTAAAGTAGAAAAGCATATCCTTCGCACTGTTTGTTTCTTTCATTCCCTCTGCCTTTCTTTTTATATCCATCTATTTATATACACACACGTGCACACATACGGACATACATACATACACACATACATACATACATACATACATACATACATACATATAAATATGTCACATCGCTTATCTATGTATATCCTCTTCCTTCGTGGAGGCGCAATGGCCCAGTGGTTAGGGCAGCGGACTCGCGGTCATAAGATCGCGGTTTCGATTCCCAGACCGGGCGTTGTGAGTGTTTATTGAGCGAAAGCACCTAAAGCTCCACGAGGCTCCGGCAGGGGATGGTGGCGAACCCTGCTGTACTCTTCCACCACAACTTTCTCTCACTCTTACTTCCTGTTTCTGTCGTGCCTGTAATTCAAAGGGTCAGCCTTTTCACACTGTGTCACGCTGAATATCCCCGAGAACTACGTTAAGGGTACACGTGTCTGTGGAGTGCTCAGCCACTTGCACGTTAATTTCACGAGCAGGCTGTTCCGGTGATCGGATCGACTGGAACCCTCGACGTCGTAAGCGACGGAGTGCCAACAACAACTTCTTCCTTCGCAATTATCCGGCGAGTACATTTCTTTACCATTGTCAATTTTATATCATCTTAAATGTTATATTCAATAGTATTCTTCTATAAATGCAATGTCCAGAACGTAGGCCCAGCCACAATTCTTTGTTCTTTGATTTCTGTAACAGTTCTACTTCCTGGTGTGGGACTTTCTGATGTGGAACTTTCTTCCAGCCATTTCATCAAGCTTGACATCCCTATCATCCTTCTTCTTCCCCTGCTTTTTTCCCTTTCAATTTTTCCGGTCATCGCTAAATTTTCCAGGCTCTCTTTCCTCATCACATGAACATGAAATCCCGGTTACTTATCCCTTATCTCACAAAGCAGTTTCCTTTTTACCGCAACCCCGATAATCACATCTTCCTTAGAAGTGATATTCAATATTATTCTTGTTGTATCGTGTCAGATCTGTAGGAATGATTTTCGATCCGGCAAGCTGAAATTATTAGATCGAATAAATTTTATGTAACAATCTACCTCGTTTGATATTATGAAAGACGTATGGACATCTAAGACGCACTCCAATTTCAGCCGCGCAAATGCAGGCGAATCCTTTTTAGTACTTTAAAGCATGTAATATTTAAAACCACTTCGCAGTACATTACAAGACTTTACAAAAGTACCTTAGCTTTTGCAGGGAATGTTACTGTATATAAAAAGTAAGTTAGCAGTCTAGCAGAACTTGAAGCAAGGAATCACCATAGTGAAAATATCTTATATGCTTACAACGTCTGGAACGAAATTAGCAAATAGAGGGGCCAATATCGAATACAGGACTCGGATAATAGTTTGGAAAAAAGTGGAGCTTATACACGCCGAAATACGGTATTTTATTTTATAATCCTTTGTTTACGTTCTGTTTCCTTGCTATTTTATTGTTTATTTATGACTATTATGTTTGTTTACATCGTTTAGGTGTGGGGTTTGCACTTCGCAAAATAGTATCGAAGCTCAGCAGTTATAC
>NC_142933.1:106403211-106410711 GCF_046866305.1 Octopus bimaculoides
GCTTACAAGGAATAAGTCCTGGGGTCGGTTTGTTCGACTAAAGGTGATGCTCCAGCAGGGCCGTAGTCAAAATGACTGACACAAGTAAAAGAATAAAAGAGTGTGTATGTGTGTGTAGCTAGGTAGATAGATAGATAGATAGATAGATAGATAGATAGATAGATAGATAGATAGATGGGCGTTGGCATAGCTGCGTGGTTAAGAATCTCACTTTGCAATCACGTAGGTTTGGGTTCAGTCCTATGGCGCGGCATCTTAGGCAAGTCCTTTCCACCAAACCACGTGTCGATCAATGCCTTGATAGGGAATATGACAGTAAGAAACAGTGACGTCTGATGCTTATTCGCGTGTCTTAGTGTTTGTGTTGTGTCTGTCCCCGCTTAACAGTCACTGTCAGTTTGGTAACCGCTGTTGGTTTATTTGCGTTCCTTGTCACTCAGCGGTTCGTATCCTCGTAGAATAAATAGTTCCCAGATTTAAAATATTTCCTGGGGTTGTTTTGTTCGACCAAACCCTTAAAGATGGTGCTCCAGCATCGCCGCAGTCATTGAAAGATAAAAAAAAATAACCCATTGGTTCTTTGTCCTTTAACTCGTCTTACTAAAACACTTTCTTCCGCCATCTCGCCTTCTCTCTGTATCCATTTCTTGCTCTTACCTGTCAATTCTCGCTTTCTCTTTCACTCTCTCTCTCTCTCTCTATCTACCTGTGTATCTACCTCGGCCGAGTCTATCGTGACAATTACTCCGCCACCTTCCCTCAACGGTGAAAGCAAAGCAGTCTTCATCGTACTGGTGGCCATGGTGAAAGAATGTGTGTGGTGGACACGAGCGAAAGGATTAGAGACAAACACTTACCTCTCTGGCCAATCGCTCGTTAACTTTTTCAAGAACCACTTGAAAAGGAAGGTGAGAATGGAGAGACAGGTTTTGTCTCGTGAAAGTTTCATTAAAAGGTGGGTGAATGTAGCAAAGATGGTGCGTGCGAGCGAGCGACGAAACCACTTCGAGCATGATCCTGTAAATCGAAGAAAGAGGGAGAGAGAGAGAGCACGTGTTTATTCCCTCCCTGCCTGAGGTTACCGTGGTCTTTTCCGTAGGCTTCTCTTTCCACGGATAAACCTAATCTTACTTTTTACATTTCTAAAACTCTTTTGTGATACGCGATCCCTTTTGATCGATTTTTTACCCCGATCCCTTTTGATCGGAATTTTACATTTTTTTTTTCTCCTTTTTTTTTTTTCTTTTCATTTTCGAAAAGAAAAGTTCTAGGTTTGTATCTGTCCCCTCTGAGTTCAGCCCTGTGTGGCCAATAAAGAAGGTTATCTATCCATCTGTCTGTCTGTAAGTCTGTCTATCCATGTATCTATTAACCTAATCAGCCATCTTTCTGTCCATGTGTCTATCAACCTGTCTCTTTACCCATTCATCTATCTTTCCTTCTACCTATTCTTTCATCCATCTATTTTTCTATCCATCTATCTATTTGTGTGTCTATTTATCCATCCATCAATCTACCTATCTATCGATCAAATATACCCTATTTTTTACCATCTCTCCTTCGATCACACTTTCTTATCATCTTCATGTTATTCAACCTCCTTTCATTTCTTTCTGTCGCACATCATCTTTCATTATACATAAACCACTTCTCTAAGCCTTCCTCTCTCTCTCTCTCTCTCTCTCTCACTCTCTCTCTCTTTGTATCTCTCTCTCTCTCTTTCTCTCTATCTCTAGCTCTCCCTGTTTTTTCCCCAATCTTAACATATCCTTTCCTACTAATCCTTTTTACGATGTGTGAACATATTCATGTATATGCACGTGTGTATGTGTGTGCGTGAGCGTATGTATCTGATCTGTGTATGTATATATGCATATATATATATATATATATATATATATATATATATATATATATTATACATGAACGCATATATATATATATACATTTACATATATATATATATATATTTATGCATATATATATTTATATGTGCGTGTGCGCGCACGCCTGTTTGTGTGTGTATGTATGTATATATGCGCGCGCGCGCACACATATTGCTTGTATGTATCTACATCTATACACGTGCGTGTGTGTGTGTGTGTGTGTGTGTGTGTGTGTGAATATGAATGTGTTTTATAAATGGCGATTTATACGTTTCCTGCCTTTTCCCATTCTCTCGACACCCAGCAGTTATCGCCCTTGCCAATGCAGCTCTCCATCGGTCTTGGTTGTTATTACTGTTGTCTCAAAGCCGATTCTCTTATTAATATTTATTATTGTTATTGTTATCATTTACTTAGCTCTCTCTCTCTATCTATCTATCTATCTTTCTTTCTTTCTTTCTCTCTCTCTCTTTCTCTCTCTCTCTCTCTCTCTCTCCCTCTCTCTCTCTCTCTTTCCCTCGCTCTTTCTCTCTCTGCTTCTGTCCGCTTTCCTTATCATACTTTCATCTTAGCCTCGTTTCTTTGTTGCCGCTCATATTTATACTGTTAATTCATCATGTAGTAATTGTTGCTGATGTTGTTGTTGTTGCTGTAGTTGATTTTCTTCTTCTTCTTCTTCTTATTATTAGTAGTAGTAGTAGTAGTAGTAGTAGTAGTAGTAGTAGTAGTAGTAGTAGTAGTGGTAGTGGTGGTGGTGGTGGTGGTGGTGGTGGCGGAGGTGGTTGTGGTGGCGGTGGTGGCGGTGGTAGTGGCGGTGATGGTGGTGGTGGTGGTGGCGGTGGTGGTGGTGGTAGTAGTGGTGGTGGTGCTGCTGCTGATAGTGGTGGTGGTGGTGGTGGTGGTGGTATTGTGTTGCCGATGGTGCCGATGCCGTTGCTACAGCTGGGTCGGTGGGGTGGGGGATGCTGAAGCTGCGGCTGGCAGTGGTGTTAATTATGGTGACGCTGCTATTGTTTGCCGTTTTTGATAGCAGCCATTTTGCAGTTCTTCTTCTTCTTCTTGTTATTTATTCATTCCTATTTTTGTTGTTGTAGTTGTTATTTTTCGTTCTTATTATTGCTTTTGTCATTTCCCTTTTCTTTTTCTTTTGTTCTTGTAGATATATTAACGGTCTCGTGGTTTAGCGTTGTTGCTGTTCCTGTTGTTGTAGTCGTTGTTTTTTACGTAATCTCCTTGATTAAGCATAAAAGCCAATGTAGAGTTTGGCACCTAATCCCAAGACTGTGACAGTAATGGAAGATTTCTGTTGCAATCTGCTGAGCTAAGGTTGTTAGCAAAACAATGTAATTGTCACATATATAGTCACAACGCGTAAAAACGAAACCGCAAGTATAGAAATACATAACGAATCTCACAAGCACACATATGAACTTATACACACATACATATATATATTTGTATATATGTATACATACATATATATATCATATATATATGCGTGTATATATATATATATATATATATATATATATATAGTATGTATGTATGTGTGCATGTATGTATGGCCGCTAACAAATTTTTCTGCAATATAAGGATGTTTTTATTCTATTTGTGCTATTCACCATTACAGTTATGCGCTTGAGAATAAGATATTTCCATATCTGGGTATGTATGTGTGTGCGTGTGTGTGTCTGTGTGTGTGTATGTGTACATACATGCATATATATATATATATATATATATATATATATATATATATATATATATATATATATATATATATATATGTATGTATATATATATATATACATATATATGTATATATATATGTATGTACATATATGTATATATATGTATATACATACATGCATATATGTGTGTGTATATATATATATATATATATATATATGTTTATTAGAAGGCTTGGAGGTGTTGTATGTGAATTGTACATTAGAAAAAATAATAAGGTACTCAGATACCTGGATGGTTGTACATTTACAGATTTTTATTAATATGTCACATGTTTTTATAAATTAGCGCTTGCATCTATTCTTGCAGATTCTCCAGATTTAATTTATATGTATATATATGTATATATATATATGTATATACATATATACATATATACACATACATACATATATACACATATATGTATATACATATACATATATGTATACATATATATATACACACACACCCAAAGTTTCGCACACATTAATATATACATGCATATATATGCATCGCGCACACATGCACACACACACACACACACCACACACAGACACACACACACACACACACGCACACGCACACGAGAAAAATGCAAGAGGAAGATATCTAAAATTTGTAAAGATCCACGAATCTTGATATCTTAATAGAAACACTGGATTTATGAAGAGATAAATGTCCGTAGCTGTGCACGTGTGTGTGTGTGTGTGTGTGTGTGTGTGTGTGTGTGTGTGTGTGTGTGTGTGTGTGTGTGTGTGTGTGGACATCAAAGAAGAAGTCGCGTGTGTGTCCGTAATCGTGCCGTGTGTGTGTCTGCTCAAAAGCATATAAACGGGAAATCATAGAGAAAATCTAAGTCCAGATTCGGAATCATCTGAGAGGTTTTTCTTGCCATTTATTGGTCAGAATATCTAAGGCAGCAGTTTTAGCACGGGTTTTCATGCGCTTAGCTTTTCTATGCATGTTTCCAGTACGCATAATTCTAGGATTTGTTGTATTTGGAATTCACTTAGATATTCCTTTTCCTGTTTTGTTACTGTGTATGATGCTTTCTTGTTTTCATGTTTTGAGACAAGTTTTAACATCCAGTCCTCAGAGTTTTTGAGGTTGGTGTCCAGGCCAATTGTGGCAATCTTCATTGTAAATTCCAGTTGTAAAAGTCCACAGCCTCTTTCTTTACTTGACAGATAAAGTCGTTCTATATCTGCCTTAGGGTGGTGCATTCTATGCATTGCCAAGTTTTCTTATTTTTCTGTCAAGATTACGTATTTCAGTAATTGACCAGTTAATGATATTGAAACTGTAAGTCACGACTGGTATGGCTAAAGCATTGATCGCTTCGATCTTGTTTCTTGCATTCAGCTCTGTCTTGAATATTGCTCTCACCCTACAATAACATTCTCTTCTGATCCTCTCCTCTCATCACTGAATGTTTGATTCCGTCTCCTTCAATTACCCCTAGGTATTTGTAGCTCTCTGCTGGTTCTAACTCTTTTATAAAATTCTGCTGTTCAAGGTTAACGTTAGATGTTTCTGTCCTTTTTCCTTTGATAAAGGTAGCTTATGCACATTTATCGAGGCCAAATTGCATCCTGATGTCATCACTGAATTGTTTAACAATCGCTAGTAAGCCCTTGAGTTGTTGGTCATTTTTTGCAAAGAGCTTTAAATCATCCATGTAAATGAGATGATTTATATTTTTATCAAATATTTTATAACCATACTGTGCATCATTGAGCAATTTTGAGAGTGGTATTAGGGCTAGACAGAAGAGGAGTGGTGATAGTGAGTCACCCTGGAAAATTCCACATGAAATTCTTACATCACCAGCATTTAGAGATTCATTGTCATTGTTCAAAGTCAGTATGGTTCTCTATGATCTCATACTTATAGACAAGAAGTTTCGCAGAGAAGGTGCTATTTTATACATTTCCAGACATTTCTTAATCCAACTATCTGGTAGGCTATCAAAAGCTTTTTTATAGTCTACCCAGGCTATTGACAAGTTTTTGTGTCATTTGTGACAATCTTCTAAGATCATTTCATTGATGAGTAGCTGATCTTTACAACCAAAAGATCCACGTTTATCATTATTATTATTATTATTATTATTATTATTATTATTATTATTATTATTATTATTATTATCATCATCATCATCTTCATCATCATCATCATCATCATCATCATCATCATCATCATCATCATTATTATTATTATTATTATTATTATTATTATTATTATTATTATTATTATTATTATTATTATTATTATTATTATCATTATTATTATTATATGTAATATACCATTGTATTTTATGTGTTTTTTTCTCTATTTTTGTAGACGTTGGAAGCGGTTGATAAGAATATCATAGGGAAACGAACTTTTGTTCGTCACGAAAAGAGTTAGACTGAAATGTCCAATGGTACCCCTGTTCCGCCCGTCTGTTCCTGTGATATTTTATAAAGATTAAATAAAGCTTTAAACAATACTTTGATTAAAAAATATAAATATTAATACTTCTGTGATTTTTGTAAATAGTTATTATCATTTCATTTATATATATATATATATATATATATATATATATATATACATACATACATACATATATATATATATATATATATATATATATATATATATATATATATATATATATATATATATATATATATATATATATATATATATATATATTATATATATATGTGTGTGTGTGTGTGTGTGTGTATTTACGGAGATGTACTTGCATAGCAAGTGACCTGATCTGAGATCGTGTGCTGCAATTGTTGATATATATATATATATATATATATATATATATATATGCATATATATAACACCCACCACCACATCACATGACTAAAGACAGAAGGGAGGAGAAGAGAGAGGGGAAAATAATTGTAATAAAACATAGATACGAACAGGACAATACACACACGATAGGCATATATGCACATACTTGTGATACATATAAGAAATAGAGATGGATAAATATAAAAAATAAATAAATATATTTGTCACTTACCTGTGATAAACATAAGAAATAGAGATAGATAGAATTAATTTATATAAAGGGCATGGATACAAACAACATACGAAGCGAACACATACACACACACACACAAGAACTTCACGTCACGGACGGCCGCAACAATATCAACTCTACTAACAAGGACGGGACGGCCACAGCATCAGTGGCAACAATGGCAATAACAACAACTGCCATGATGGCAACACAGTGGGCGAACACACAAACACAGGGAGATACAGGAACTGTACCAAATTATCGGGTCCTAGGACAGCGGCATAACTATGGGGTAAGAGGATGGAGCTGAGGAGAAGGCCATACTGCTGCTGAGAACAATAGCACTCACACACACACACATACACACACACACACACACACACACACACACACACACACACACATACAAGCATGTACGCACACATACACACATATGCACACACGCACACGCACACTGACGCAAACGCATGCGCACATAAGGACACACATCATAGAAGAGCAGAATGGAGTACGTGGAGCAAGAGCACACACGAAAATGAAAAGTATTGCTGAAGAGGTCACAGATGTGTGACGAAAGATTTCCGAACAATGGACATGGGTTAAAATAAGAACAATGATAAACGAGTGAAGAACAAATATATATGGTGCGTGTGTTTATTTGACAAAGAAAACAATAACCATCCCGAAATACAAATATATATATATATATATATATATATATATATACAAAGTATGGGAGTTTAGTTCACAGGTGATCTCTAAACGATTAGGTACGCTAGGTAAATGCTGTAACGGATTACTAGGGCTCCAAGGTTATAGCCGAGACGGTAGTTATGGAGCCATTGCAGATTT
>NC_142933.1:106415711-106418211 GCF_046866305.1 Octopus bimaculoides
ACACTACCTGTGACTCTCCAAAAAGATTTGCCTTCATCCTTGTAGCGCTTATGTGCTTCGGTAAACTCCCTTTATTACCAATCTCGCTCAGACGTTATGGAAGCGAAGCTTGTAGGGAATGATTTCATTTGCAGAACCATGACTAGTTTGCAAAGACCATACCACCTCATCGATGGTCGCTCGTCCGTTCCGCCAGAACCACCTCTTGAGCTTGTTGAATCTTCACGTCGTTGGTGGAAGCTGATGATCGTCCTGTTCCCTCCTCGTGTTTCACGCTTCTGGCCATTTTAAAACTTCTCCATCTATTCACACACACTTCTACGCGATAGAGCGCTGTCCCCATATTATACCGAAAGCTTGTGATGAATATCAGCTCTTGACACAGATTCAGACCAGGGAAATTAGACCATTGATCAATGTTCTTCCTTGGTTCACTTTGCCAGCCGAGCGGCAATGTTTACTCTGTAACGCAAGAAAAAAATCCAGAGCAATCAAGGTAAACCACAGAAATACCACAAACCACCTTTGAGCACATGAGCGCGGAAGGCAGTTTTTTGTTGGCACTCCGTCGCTTACGACGTCGAGGATTCCAGTTGATCCGATCACCGGAACAGCCTGCTCGTGAAATTAACGTGCAAGTGGCTGAGCACTCCACAAACACGTGTACCCTTAACGTACTTCTCGGGGATATTCAGCGTGACACAGTGTGATAAGACTGGCCCTTTGAAATACAGGTACAACAGAAACAGGAAGAAAGAGTGAGAGAAAATTGTGGTGAAAGAGTACAGTAGGGTTCGCCACCATCCCCTGCCGGAGCCTCGTGGAGCTTTAGGCGTTTTCGCTCAATAAACACTCACAACGCCCGGTCTGGGAATCGAAACCGCGATCCTATGGCCGCGTGTCCGCTGCCCTAACCACGCAGAAGGCAGTGCGACCAGCCAAAAGAAAGATTTGGTTAAAACGCGGATAATTTTTTTGCTTTCTGAGCTTCCTTCAGTTTCCGTCCACTGAATCCACTCACAAGGCCTTGGTCAGTCGTGTAAGTGGATTTAGTAGAAGATACTAGCCCAAGGTGTAGTGCAGTGGCACTGAACCTAGATCCATGCGCCTAAATACGTATATTTAAATATTTATGAGCCTATGTATATACGCGTTGTGCATATGTAATTTACATATATCAGTGTGCGCGAGTTTTACGTATACGCCTGTGTATCTGCGTGCCTTTATATATATAAATGTGTGTATATATATATATATATATATATATATATATATATATATATATATATATATATATATATATATTATATGTATATATATATATATATATATATATATATATATATATATATATATATATATATATATATATATATATATATATATTTGCATGTATATATATATATATATATATATATAATATATTTTATTTATATATATTATATATATATATATATATATATATATATATATATATATATATATATATATATATATATATATATATATATATATATGATCTGTGTATGTTTTATTTCCAATAAAATTCTGCATAAAGCCATCCACCCCACAATCCATCCCCACACCCTACCACAGAAGTGTCGATCTTTCAACCCCTAGCTATCTCCCCCATCCATCTCCCCAGTACTAAAAATCACTGGAGTCACTATGCAATGACCCCATTGAACTGCAAATGAAAGATAATTTGGCTAAAATTTTAATTTATCTCCAATAATTTTATTTCTCATACGCCATTAATGGCTAAATTACCATTTCATTCTTGGATACAAACAACATTTATTTTTGACTGAAAAAACATTCTCTGTTGTCCAAACAAATGCATATCGGCACAAACATACACACATGCATACATACACACATATCCATACACATATATGCACATACGCACATAGCATACGCATATATACACACACACATACACTCAGGCACACATGCACAGCTTTCACATGCGCATACATATACACACGCTACATACACATACGCATACATTTACACACACGCACACAGACACACACACACATACAAATACATAATCACACACTCAACCTCACAAAATTGCAGAAATACTCACAAACATACATACTCAGACAAATACACACATTCACACATAGAAGTATATATACATATACACACATACGCATATACACACACACTTATGCACATATACACACATGAGCAACTCTCACGTACACAGGCATACGCATACAAATGCACACGCGTACATACACATATTCATACACAAATGCACACCATATACACACTCAGACACAAAAGCTCACAGATGCTCACGCACAGAACGAATGTGCATACATAAACAGCAAGTGCATTAACAAATGAAGACAAACAAATAAAAACAAGATTCAGGAAACCGAGAATCTCTAAAAAGTTCATACTAAACGGAACCGGTAAAACATCTCCAACTAATTAAATCATCATTTCCTCTGTCCTTCACATACCTGCATATTCTCTACCTTGGGAC
>NC_142933.1:106423211-106430711 GCF_046866305.1 Octopus bimaculoides
GAGAGGGAAGGGGGATTGAGAGAGGGGGAAGGTGGGTATGGGGGGAGAAAGAGAGGAAGAGAAAGAGAGGAAGAGAAAGAGAGGAAGAGAAAGAGAGTGAGAGAGAGGGAAGAGGGGTATGGGGGGGAAGAAGAAAGGAAGAGAAAGAGAGTGAGAGAGAGGGGAAGAGAGTGAGAGAGTAAGGGTGAGAGAGTAAGAGAGTAAGAGTGTAGAGAGTAGGAGAGTAAGAGTGTAGAGAGTAAGAGTGAGAGAGGGGGGAGTACGGGAGAGGGGGGGGAGGGGGAGTACGAGAGAAGAGAGTGAGAGAGAGTAAGAGAGAGGAGAGAAAGAGTAGGGGTGAAGAGAAGTGGGAGTGGAGAGAAGTATGAAGAGAGGTACAAAGAAGTAGGAGTCGGAGCAGGAGGTGGGGGAGGGGAGAGATGGGTGGTAGGAGGGAGGGTGGGGGAGAGAGACAGGAGGAGGGGGTTAGATGAAGAGTGGAGGGGAGTTGAGCCCATGTGGCGCAAAGGAGCGAAGATAGAAGATTAATCCCTGTTCACGGCGCAAACGGGAGTCCGGATGGCCCCTGTGCATGGACAATCCAAACACAGACAGGTGTTGCCGCAAGGAGTGGCCGGCAGAACGGAAGTGGCGTGACACCGGGGTGTCATTGCCGACGTTGATATCTCGGAGGTGTTCCGCGAATCGGTCGGCCAGGCGCCGCCCCGTTTGTCCGATGTACAGGGATTGGCAGAGAGAGCAGGAGAGGCAATATATGATGTTGGTAGACGTGCAGGTGAAGGAGTCGGTGATGCGATAGGGTCGGTGATGGGTGCTGGTGAGGAGGGTGGTGTTGGAGAGGTAAGGGCAAGTGCGGCAGCGTGGACGGGAGCAGGGGAAAGAGCCAGGTTGGGAGGTTGGGTTGGGGAAGAAGCTGTGGACCAAGAGGTCCCGTAGGTTGTGGGCTCGTTTGAAGGAGGGGAGGGGTCGATTAGGGAAGATGTGGGAGGTGGAGGGGTCGGACTGGAGGCGCCGAAAAGCTCGGAGAATGGAGCGTTGGAGGGGTAGGGTGGTGGGATGGTAGGTGAGGGGAAAAGGGAGGCGGGAAACGGCAGGGCGGGTTCGGGGGGAGAGAACAGATGCACGGTCCACAGAACGTGCTCTGGCAAGGGCGGTGTGGATGGTGGTGGGTGGATATCCACGCAGGCTAAAGTGGTGAGCCATGAGTTGAGACTGAGTCTCAAAGTCATGGCTGTCGCTACAAAGTCTGCGTAGACGGAGGAATTGGGAATAGGGGATGGAAAGTTTTGTGTGTCTAGGGTGGGAGGAGGAGAAGTTGAGATAGGAGTGTGAGTCTGTGTGTTTGTAGTGGATGGAGGTGCTAAGGGCGGAGTGGAGGATGCTGACCGAAATGTCGAGAAAGGGGACAGAGGTGTCAGAGACAGTACAGGAGAAGTGGAGGGCAGGATGGAAAGATTGAACGAAAGAGAGGAACGAGTCAAGATGTTCGCGGGAGAGAGAGGTGGCACCGATACAGTCGTCGATATACCGACCGTATAGTTCGGGAGTGGGACCAGTGAAACTGGAGAATATTTGGGCCTCAACATAACCAACGAAGAGGTTCGCGTAGTTGGGGCCCATTCTCGTCCCCATGGCCACTCCCGAGAACTGATGGTAGATATCTCCCGCGAACGAGAAGCAGTTGAGAGATAGGACAAGTTCGGCCAGACGAATGAGTGTGGAGGTGTCGGGTTGTGGGTTGGGGCGTTGGTCTAGAAAAAACTTCAGGGCACACAGCCCCTCGTCGTGGGGGATCACTGTATAGAGGCTCTGGATGTCTAGAGTGAAGAGAAGCTTAGAAGGGCCGGGAGGGAAAGAGAAAGAGTTGAATAGACGAAGCGCGTGGTTAGTGTCATGAATGTGGGAAGGGAGAGAAGCCACTAGGGGGGCGAGGACCCGGTCTAGGTATTTTGAGATAAGCTCGGTGGGGCAGTTGCAGGTGGAGACGATGGGGCGGCCAGGGTTGTTCGGTTTATGGATCTTGGGGAGGAAGTAAATGGTGGGGGTGCGTGGGGTACGAACAATAAGGTTGGAGGCGGTGGCGGGGAGATGGGAGGAGAGGATGAGGTCATGGATAGTGGAGGACACAGTCTGTTGGTAGCTGGGCGTGGGGTCGGAGGGCAGAGGGCGGTAGAATGAGGTATCTCGAAGTTGACGGAGAGCTTCGGCCTCGTAGAGGTCCGCGCGCCATACTACCACGGCTCCACCCTTATCAGCCGGTTTTATGATGATGTCCGTGCGGCGTCGGAGGGATCGAAGGGCCGAGAGTTCGGCTGGGGAGATGTTGAGTCGAGATGGACGCCTGGAAAAGTTAAACCGGCCCACAGCGCGTTGGCAGGCGCCCGCGAAAAGATCAACTGCCTGGAACTGGCCAGGAGCAGGCGTCCACTGGGATGGTCGTCGGCCCAGGTCAGTGAAGCAGTCCTCGTTGGGTGCGGGTGGTGTGTTATGGAAAAGCGCACCCAACCTAACGCGGCGCACAAAGCTGTGGACATCAGCACGGGTTTGAAATTCCTTGCAGGATGGAGTGATATATATACACACACACATATATATATATATATATATATATATATATATATATATACATATATATATACATATATATATATATACATACATATATATATATGTATATATATATATATATATATATATATATATATATATATGTATGTATGTATGTATCTATCTTTTTACCTATCTACCTATTTATGAATGTATGTATCTGTGTGTGTGTGAGTGTGTGCGTGTTTGTGTGTGTGGACAGAGAAACAGAAGGGGGGAGAGAGAGAGAGAGGGGGGGGCGGAGAGAAACAGAAACAGAAAGAGGGATATTCAGAGAGAAAAAGGAGACGCAGTTACCGACATTGGCACTTCATATTATCCGACCTGATGATGTTTCCGTTGAAGGACAAATGTAAAAAGAAAAAAAAAAAAAAAAAAACTTCTTAACTGAAATGTTGGAGAGATGTTCACGTCAAACTTTTCTCTCCAACTTGAAATCTAAAATTGATATCTCCACAAATTATAATATAATGATTTGAAGATGATTATTAAAGAAAAAAGAAATTACAAATAGTTGGAACTGAAGTTAAAACACCTTCACTAAACATATAACATTGAATTCCAATTTATGTTATGGGAATTCATTATTATTATTATTATTATTATTATTATTATTATTAGTTTTATTATTATTATTATTATTATTATTATTATTATTATTATTATTATTATTATTATTATTATTATTATTATCATTGTTGTCGTTGTTGTAGCTATTATTGTTGTTGTGGATAGACGAAGTGACATTTATCAAAAGTATGTATATAAACACATATATGTGCATATATATACGTATACATGCGCGATGGGGTTGGGCGTGTGTGTGTCTGTATGTGCGTGTGTTGAATAATTTGATATATATATACATACATACATAGATGTGTATGTTTATATATATATATATATATATATATATATATATATACACGCACACACATACGACAACAACAACAACAATAATAATAATGCCTCCTCATTGATATGACTGTCCCAATCGACATAAATGTATCTGTCAAGATCTATCAAAAACTGAGCAAGTATAAAGATCTTGAAATAGAAATTGGCAAAATGTGGAACCTGAAGACTAAAACAATACCTGTTGTCATAGGTGCCCTAGGAATGATAGCTAAAGGGGCTGATTGCTACCTAGCTCAGATACCAGGAAACCCCCCAAAATGGCAGAAATTCAAAATATAGTGCTCATGGGAACTGCTCATATTCTACATAAAATACTGTCTATGTAATCTCAAATTTTAAAACAAACTCATGTTTTTCTTATGTTTTCTTAAACATTCTCTAGAATAATACTATGTACAAAACCAAATATATGACACCCTAGGCATAAAACCAACTTGGACTTCTAACTTGTTGTCTCTTGAGGTCTCTGGGTGAGACTTGGAGCCAACTTGTACAAATAGAAAACAAAAGTCAAACATATAATAATAATAATAATAATAATAATAATAATAATAATAATAATAATAATAATAATAATGCCCGGATGCAGTACATGCCCGGATGCAGTACATGCCCGGATGCAGTACATGCTCGGATGCAGTACCTCTAATGTAGCCACCATGTCAGCATAAATGTCCATGGATATTAAGCCAGTTTTCTGCAGGTACTTTTGTCCATTTTCAAGAGAAATCACTACTAGTTACATTTGAGGTCTTCTTTGAACCATCAGATGTCAGTTTACTTGGAAAGAAACAATGCAGTTATTGATAAGATGAGTTGAAATTAATGCAGGCAAGATTTCACGGCTCTAACATCACTCCTTCATAGTCAGCCTATAAATTTTTGAGCTTCTTCTCGTACAGTGGCGCGACCTAATTACTGAAATTTATTTCTTCGCTTTTATTAGCAGCGAGCTGGTAAGGACGATAAGCTGACAGAATCGTTGGTTCGCCGTACAAAACGTTCAGTTCTCGTCTTCTGGTTTTATGTTTTGAGTTCAAATGTTATCAAGGTAGAGTTTGCCTTTCTTCCTTTCGGAGTCAATAAAATAAGTGTCACTCGAGTACCTCCCAAAAATTTCGGGTCTTGTCCCTTCAGTAGCAACAATTATTATGTTATGCATTACTGGAAGTTATAAAAGAATTTACAATCGTTTTTTCTTGCAATCTGGATCACAGAGCGACCAGGGAATATACACAACAAAAAAATGGAAAGGAAAATGAAATTAAGCTATAAAAAGAAAAATAACAACAAAATGTCTTTCAAATAAATGCGACAACGAAAAAGTTGAAAAAAATTTTCGCGTCGAAATATTTTTGATATTGCAATTTCTTTTTTTTTTTTTTTTTATAGTATCTTTTGAAAATATAGTACTACAAATAATTGAAAGAGATGCAGGACGAACAAGTTCAGATTCTTAAACAGAGAAAGGAAATTTTCCAACATTTTGCCATGGAAAGAATCCTTGGAAAGCGATTTTTTTAAAAAATCAGAATGGTAACTTATTTCGATCTAAACCAAATTACCATCGAAGAAATAAAATTAAAATATTTTATCAATGGAACTAATGGTAAAACGTTTAAATTGGCTAATGCTTTGATGATGTCAAAAGATTACGTAAAAATGTATATTTTTTAGACTCATAAAAAAATTTATTAGACATTTTGAGGTAAAGAGAAATTCTGTGATGTTGAGACATAATTTTTTACAGTTATTATCAAAAATCAATGAAATTAGTATTGGTGGCTTTGTGACAGAATTAAAAGCGAAATCTGTAGACTGTGGCTTCAGAAATGCAGATTATAGGATTAATACCATAAAATAATCTGTCACTATATGATCATCAACAGAGTAATTATGTGTATATGTACGAAAACTGGTTGACAAATAAATTGGAAGGAAACAGAACTGACACCAGACAAATCATTGAGAATGGTTGTTGAGAAATTTGCTGGCAGGAAATTCTGAGTTTGAAAATTTACGCGTTAAAGCTGTGCAGATTAAGACGAAATCTTAAAAAGAAATCAATCACTAATCACTGAATGGGAATGCAAATCCACAGCGAATATTTTTTTATGAAACATTTAAAATGCATTCTGTTGCAACAAAATGTATAACGTGGTTGCTGACAGATGAGCAAAAGCAATCAAACTGAATCGTAGTCAGTCAATCAGGAGTTATTTGATCGATTAGATATCGGTGGAAGCTTTCTGAAAATCGTCGTTAAAGGTGAAGAAACGTGGGTCTACGACTACGATGTCGAAATAAAAATCAGGCATTGAAGTAAGACAGATCATCATCGTTTCAATCAAGAAGAAAAGGACAAAGTCACGGATAAGTCAAAATTGGTCGTCTCGTTTAACCATTTGCCTGTCCTGGTGTTGTAACCGTCTTGAGGTGCTACATTATTTCGATTTCAATCAGTAAATCTTTATATTTTCTGAGTTTGTCAAATTCTTTTGCCGAGATATTATGATCACAAGGAATGCTCATTTCAATCAAGAAACAGACTTTATTGGTTTGGGCTTTCACAATGATATCCTGTTTATTAAGCTTTGGTGGTTCTGTCTGTACGTACTGCGAAGTCCCAAACAATCGTTACATTTTCTCCCTCGGTTACAGCCTCAGGGTGGTGCTTATACCATTTGTCGGCAGTTTTGATTTTATAATACCGACATATTAACCTATAACTATTATTATTATTATTATTATTATTATTATTATTATTATTATTATTATTATTATTATTATTATTATTATT
This sequence comes from Octopus bimaculoides, assembly GCF_046866305.1. Classification (NCBI taxonomy): domain Eukaryota; kingdom Metazoa; phylum Mollusca; class Cephalopoda; order Octopoda; family Octopodidae; genus Octopus; species Octopus bimaculoides. The sequence goes on from NC_142933.1 coordinate 106,429,537, forward strand.
ATTATTATTATTATTATTATTATTATTCTGTAGACTTTTTTATCACGTGTTTTCACTGCACTACCAAGCGCAGTTCTGAATGCCTTGGGTATGTGCTGTGGTTTGTTGTGATGCTCTTGTTTTTACTGTATTGAAAGTGTTTTACGTAGGATGTGTGCGGTGCCTAGTAGTGCTATTTTCTGTATGTTATATATATTTGTTAGTCCTGATGTTTTGGTTATGTATTTGTTTGAATGTTTTTTAACCATGCTAATGCACCTACTATTATAGGGATTTTTCTGTCTTTAGGCTCCACATTCGGGTTACCTCTATTTCCAGATTTTTATTATTATTATTTCCATATACACTCAGCAGATTACACAATTGGAAAGGAAAAGAATCCTAACATCGGGCTACAAGTAGCCTTAGATACCAAAAACCCTCTTAAGTATTCTACCTGTCCCTAAAAACACTGTTTTCTGGAGCTGTACTAAACTGGGTTTTAGGCCAGCTTCCTCTATCGATCTGTTCAGATCTTTAGGGATAGTTCCCAATGCACCTATACATTTTACCTGCACTTTCCATAGTTTCTGTAATTTAATAGTTAGGTCTTGTTACTTTGCTATTTTTACTATACCTCTCATATAAATTTTTTCATCATTTGAGATAACTATCTTGCACCTTCTGTTCTCTTTATCTACTACTACCAAATCAGGCCATCTAGCTTCTACTACTCTGTTAGTTATTAAAAGGAGAAAGGGCTCTATACCCCTATCTTATTTTTCTGACCAGGCTCCCGTGGTTTTATGGGTTTTTCCACGTGTAACCTTTCCTTTTTCGAAGCGCCTCCCCCTTTGGGAGTTCTACTTATTTATTTATCTATTTATTCATTATATCTTTCTCCGTTTTCTTCCTGTTTAGACGAACTTTCCTACCTTTTCGGACAAAACCTTTTGTAACCTTCGCCCTGTCTTTGTCCTTATATGTTTTTAATTGATATTAGCCCTTGTGGCCAATAAAACGAATTAATTGTTGTTGTTGTTGTTGTTGTCGTCGTCATCATCATTACTAAGGTAGTGAGCTGGCAGAGTCGTTAGAACGCCAGGCAAAATGCTTTGCGGCATTTCATCCGTCTTCTTTGCTTTCTGAATCCGAATGCTGCCGAGGTCGATTTTACCTTTCGTCCTTCCCCAGGG